>NC_052312.1:40682934-40812934 GCF_016432855.1 Salvelinus namaycush
AACCTGCCAGAGGCATTAGAACTGGCGATATGCAGAGGAGAGGAATGGGTGTGGGAGTGTGGCGTGCGGCGTGTGGGAGTGCGGCGTTTGGGAGTGTGGCGCGTGGGAGTGCGGCGCGTGGGAGTGTGGCGTGTGGGAGTGCGGCGCGTGGGAGTGCGGCGCGTGGGAGTGCGGCGTTTGGGAGTGCGGCGCGTGGGAGTGCGGCGTGTGGGAGTGCGGCGTTTGGGAGTGCGGCGCGTGGGAGTGCGGCGTGTGGGAGTGCGGCGCGTGGGAGTGCGGCGTGTGGGAGTGCAGCGAGTGTCTGTGTATTTCTAAAGGCCTGAGACAAGCCTGTTGCCATCTATAGAGTCTTAGAGCAGATACAATGACAGAACTAACACACTGCAGCGAGTTGATCGAGAGGAACAGTCAAATTTTACTGTTATGTTGTGTTGGTAAATTTGCTCATGTTTTACCTACGGCTGCCATTACTATAATATCTTTGTCAGAGTTCCACCCGTATCACGTTTCAGCTAACAAGCCTTTTTGTGTGTGCAGCACGCATTCATGTTTTAAATTCATACGTGTGACAAGTAAAGCACTTCATTGGATAGTACATTGACCCTGTAATGCAAAAGTTTCAAAAAACTCTTTGTCAGTATGAGCTAATGTTGATGTGTTCAATGTTACGAAACGGGAATATAATCAATGTTTTCATTTTTGTATCGGTGGCTACAAAGGTTTTTAAATGCTTCAATGTTGCATATTCATGAGATATTACATTCCATTATTTAGCGTTAACATCCAAAAGTCCGCATTTAGTCCAACTGACATTAGTATGTTAATAGATATGGTTGTCGTCTGAATATTTGCATACGGATTAAACTAGAATATAAAAGGTTTGGATATTTTATCTAAATTTGAACATCTAAAAAAGAATATAGAAATTTATATTTGTGTGTTGCTAGTGTGTGTGTGTGTGTGTGTTTGTGTGTGCGTGCGTGAGTGCGTGTGTGTGTGTGTGTGTGTGTGTGTTTGTGCGTGCGCGCGCGTGTGTGTGTGTGTGCGTGCGTGCGTGCGCGTGTGTGTGTGTGTTTGTGCGTGCGTGCGTGCGTGCGCGTGTGTGTGTGTGTGTGTTTGTGCGTGCGTGCGTGCGCGTGTGTGTGTGTGTTTGTGCGTGCGTGCGTGCGTGCGCGTGTGTGTGTGTGTGTGTTTGTGCTTGCGTGCGCGTGTGTGTGTTTGTGTTTGTGCGTGCGTGCGCGTGTGTGTGTGTGTGTGTTTGTGCGTGCGTGCGCGTGTGTGTGTGTGTGTGTGTGTTTGTGCGTGCGTGCGCGTGTGTGTGTGTGTGTGTTTGTGCGTGCGTGCGCGTGTGTGTGTGTGTGTGTGTTTGTGCGTGCGCGTGTGTGTGTGTGTGTGTGTTTGTGCGTGCGTGCGCGTGTGTGTGTGTGTGTGTTTGTGCGTGCGTGCGCGTGTGTGTGTGTGTGTGTTTGTGCGTGCGTGCGTAAGTTCATTACATTTACTAACTTTCAATACAAAGATATAAAAGGGAATAGCTCCTGTTTTCATCCATATAATTAACTTAACACAATGTCACATCCATTGACAAAGGCTTCTATATTATACACACATTCCTCTGCCATCCGTAAAGAACACGTCCGTGCAGATTGACTCTGTAAAAAGAGTCCACGGTAATGTATGGATTGTTGAGCTATAGCTCCGCTCTAGAACACAGAACACACTGCCTGTCGGCCGCAGCACGGAACATTCCAAGATTCCATTTCATGAATCTCAATGACACTGGCTCTACACTGGACCTTTGGAGCTGTCTCATAGAGACTCTGAGAGGTCTGGGCTCTGACTAGATGACAGGGCTATGGAACAGAACAGAACAGAACAGTCACTCCCGGGTCGGCGGTAGCAGCGCAGCACAGCGCGTTCATAATGCTGCGGCTATGGAAACCTTGTCTGATTCATGAACTCCAGGCTTTTGTGGCCTTCCTAATGGCACGCCGGGAGGGCAACAACACAACGCTACGCACACGCAGTAACACAAAGACAGCCGGCCCAGCTTCTCCCATCCAGGGCTGTTCACTAGGAACAGAAAGACCACGGGACCGCTCTATAAGCCCCTTTTATAAGCAACGTAGCGCACAATAGTTGGGGCACCGCTTTCCCCATCCACACACACACTATTCACTTCTTAATATCGCTCATCTGGGCTGAGAGAAAACATTTAAAGGGGAGGGTTTCATCTCCGTTGATTGTCTTGTGCAAGCCTGGGTTATAGAATACAAAGTGAAAAGCAGACGAAAACAATTCGATAAAAAGTGACTTGAATGTGCCTTTCATAGGAAGGAACAATGGCCGCCTCACAATAGGCCTCAGGTTCTTCTCGAGTATTCCAGCCTGGTTCTCATGCCACAAAGAAAATTTGTTGACTTGACTTGAGTTCGGTTGCTGGAATACAATAAATATCCATCTAAGTTCGCCTTGGTAAAAGAGAGAGAGACTTGTGCTTTCCTCCAGTTCCAGGAAGAATTCGTATCACGAGTGTCAGAATGAGATGAAGTAACAAGGAACGGGTTGGGCTGTCTGAACAACGTGATACTGTTAATAAACTGCTATTGTGGTGTGAATACTCAGAACAACAAAACACAAGATTCACCTCATTTCCATTCTCTCCTCCTCTCCTCCCTCCCTTCTGTTCTCTCCTCCCTCTCCTCCTCTCCTCCCTCCCTTCTGTTCTCTCCTCCCTCTCCTCCTCTCCTCCCTCCCTTCTGTTCTCTCCTCCCTCTCCTCCTCTCCTCCCTTCCTTCTCTAATTGGAGATGTAGAGATATTTCTCTCTCTTTACAGGGTCGAAAAACAGCATTTTTCAACCTCTCCTCCTTCACTGTTTAACTCCTTCGTTTTTCCCACAGCAAAAGGGGGATCATCATGAACAATGCAACAATATGCACTTAATGCTAATTTATACAACTAACTAATTACTACCAACTGGTGGAAATCACATATGGAGGTTCCCTCTCTCCCACGCTAGGGCTGTGAACTCAACGGTGTGCGTGTGTGTGTGTATGTGTGTGTGTGTGTGTGTGTGCGTGAGTACATGCATGAGTGTGTGTGCGTGTGCAAGCGTGCATGCGTACGTGCGTATGTGTGTGTGACACTTTGAGACAGCACAGGGGCCTGTGGAGGATTAGCTAGCCCAGGGGATTGACAGACAGATAGAGAGAGAGAGAGAGAGAGAGAGAGAGAGAGAGAGAGAGAGAGAGAGAGAGAGAGACAGAGAGACAGAGAGAGAGAGAGAGAGAGAGAGAGAGAGAGAGAGAGAGAGAGAGAGAGAGAGAGAGAGAGAGAGAGAGAGAAAGAGAGGGGGAGAGAGAGAGAGAGACAGAGAGACAGAGAGACAGAGAGACAGAGAGACAGAGAGACAGAGAGACAGAGAGAGAGAGAAAGAGAGGGGGAGAGAGAGAGAGAGAGAGAGAGAGAGAGAGAGAGAGAGAGAGAGAGAGAGAGAGAGAGAGACTGCTGGGCTCCCTCAAGTTCTCAAGGCCCCTTTCTTTCTTTCATTTTCTTTTCTATCTCCTCCTTTCTTGTTCTCTTCTTCTTCATCGGGGAATGTATCCGCCCTTCCTATTGTCCGCCATTCAAGTGTCTGGATGCGTGAGTGAGCTCCTACCAGTGTGTGCTAGTGTGGCACAATGGCCCTGGCTAAGTGCTGTCCTATAAAATGCCCCACTGGCTCTTAAAGCGAGCTGGAGTTTTTTTGTTCGTCACCATGAAAATGAATGTGCTCTGTGACATACAATAGTGTTTGATATTTTCAGTATGGAGACACATGCTGCCAGTGGAGACCCCTAGCTCTGTCTACAGCCCCACAGATCATAAAGCTGCCGTTACACCTGACCTGGGACCTGCCCTTAAGACATCCTGGATGGCCTGAACCCAGAGCAGCACCAGAGAGAGGCTCCTTACCTCTCTGAAAGTATGGTTTCACCATCTGACTACAGCTTTACAGTCAACATGTATAATACAGCTTACATAGACAACAGTTGAGATGTATAGATTACCAGCCTATTCAAACTACCAGTCTAATCTTCTATTAGTCAATATCAAGCATTCAGAGAGAGGCAAAGGGGGACCAGAGTGGCCCTGACCATGAATTCACCCTGAGCATGACTCAGAGAGGGACAGGAAAGGCAGAAAGACAGAGAGAATGAGAGAATCAGAGTGAGTTGCCAGGGTAGAGGGAGAGAGAGGGGGAGAAAGAAGCAGAGTGAGAGAGTGGGGGGGGTGCAGAGAGAGGGAGAGAGAGAGACAGAGAGAGAGGGAGACAGAAATGTGTGGGGACAAAGAGGAAGGGGGACAGAGAGAGGGAGACAGAGAGAGAGAGAAAGAGAGAGAGAGAGAGAGAGAGAGAGAGAGATAGATAGAGAGAGAGAGAGAGGAGGAGACAAAGAGGAAGGGAGCGAGAGGGGTACTGGTGAGTTGCCAGGGCAGAGGCAGTATCACTCTAGGGGCTGAGAGGAACATCTGTGCCCCAAATACTGCAGCTAGTTTCCTCTATGATCTGGTTCTATCTTGTATTCTCACTCGCTATACAACAGTGGCGTGTGTGCTACCTAAGCGAGGTGTGTGTTACTATAGGTTAAACGTACAGTCCAGTAGAGGCAGGGGAGGGTTAACTTCAGCCAACAGTGGCGGTCCCTGGCTCCCTGTGTGTGTGTGTATCCAGCCCCAGCGCTGTCCCTTCTGAGCCCAGACCTGGCCCTCCTCTCACCCCTGCGCCCTCCGTGCTGCTCTCTGCTCTGCTCTCATTATTAGTCCTAATCACACACACATTCACTCCAGCACGGAATCACACACACACACACACATGCCAGCATGACCCCCCCCCCCCTCAACTCCTCTTCACACTCTTCCAACTCTCTACGCAACATCTGACACAATTTAAAACCAGCATTACCACGCAGCGGTGTGTGTCTCGGGGGTAACAGGTCGGCAGTATAGGTAGACAGGAGAGTAATGTGTTGTGTGTGAGAGCGGTGTAACATCACAAAGTCGATAAGGGAGCTCTATGGCTAGTCATTTATTAAAGGCCAACAGCTCTAGTCCTGCTTGGGCTCTCTCTGGCAGTGGCTCAGCCAGCTGGGCTGCTCAGTGCTCTCTCTGTCCCCCTTCCTCCCTCTCTCTCTCTCACACACACACACACACACACACACACACACACACACACACACACACACACACACACACACACACACACACACACACACACACACACACACACACACACACACACACACACAGGGGAGATGAGGCAGTCTGTACTGACCCAGTATCTTACACACACACCAGCGTGTCTCTGCACCACGCCACATTTATCTAGCCACTAAGTAGAGCAGCACTGGTCCCACTGATAAAAACTATGTCTTTGTAACTTCTGCCTCAACCCTGGACCAGTGTGTGTGTGTGTGACACTGGTTTTACATAAGGCGAGTGTCTAAGAGAACATGGCTAGTGTCTAGCTCAAGGCCTGGTTATAAAAAGCCAGCATCTCTCTCTCTCTCCTCTTCTCTTTTCACCTTTCTAGTCCTGTTTTTCGGGTGTTTATTGTTTTCTGACCCATTTCATCTCTTTAGTCCTTCTCTCACATCCCTTTCTTCACAGCACATGTGCCGGGGTGAGTGTGTGTATGAGTGTGAGTGTGAGTGTGTGCTAACATGTGTTTGTTTGCAAGCCTGTGTGTGTGTGTACGTGCGCCCATGCGTATGTGTGCGTGTGTGCTCGCCCGCGTCCCTGTGTGCGTGTGCCATTGATCCAGCTGGAGGCAGGCAGTGTGTGAAAGGGGGAGTGCAGCAGTATTAATACAGGCCTTTCATAATGATTAAAGCCTTCATTAATGTTTCATCCCAACCTGCCGTTTGCCGCTAATGGGCTTTGTGGAGAACACAACAAAACAATGGGCAGCCGGGAGAGAGAGAGAGAGAGAGAGAGACAGAGAGAGAGAGAGAGAGAGAGAAGGATGGAATGGATTTTTATATAGTAGGGTCTCTCTCTCTCTCTCTCTCTCTCTCTCTCTCTCTCTCTCCACTCTCGCTCTTCATCTCCCCCCTTTTCTTTCCTCCCCTCTTTCTGCCTTTCTGTTCTGGCTGTTTTGTGTGTGTGTGTGTGTGTCCTCTCGAGGCGCTGAGGCCTTTTGTTAGCATGTTTCATTTTAACGGCAACGGTAGGGGAGATAATGGCACTACCCATTCTGATGTGAAACTGTGGCCCTGCTAAGGGAGTGTGTGAAGCTACCGCTACTGCTTTCAAACTGTGTGCGTGTGTGTATGTCTTGGTTTGTATCTGTACCGCCTGACTCACAGACAGTCAGTCATTATTGGGGTTAAAGCATAGTTAGAGTTATTCTCTACAATAAACCCAATCCAACAACAGGACTCAAAAATGTTCACAGCTCCCACACCGTCTAGCCAAGAGCATTCTCCTCAGAATCTCTCCAAACAACCCTGTTTATTGCCGGTCTTTTCCACCCAACTCAAAACAAGCTTTTTGACATGAACTACTAGCTTGAACAACTCCACATATCAACTGGAACAGCCGTACCTGAGTATAACTGGCAAAACCATACGTCTCTGGGACTCACACAAGCACGAAAACACACACGCCCCCAGCACTGTTTTCTCACTTGTTGGGCCCTCTGTGAAGTGGAACTGGACTGTGGGACTCAGTGCAGAGCCAAAACGGCCACAGGTAGAATGGTGCATTATTTCAACAGCAGAAGAAAATAGAAGCAGAAATTGGAAAATAAACATTAGTCCTAATAATAACCCACAGCCACAATTTGAAGAAATGCAAATGACTTTGTATAGCGCCTGGTGTACTGACTGGTCTACACAGCTCCGTGCAGTGTGGCGGTCTGTTAGATGTACTATAAATAACTTGTACTGTACACACACACACACACACACACACACACAGAGAGAGAGAGAATACCTGACCACTGTGACTGACCTAAACTTAAGGAAAGCTTTGACTATGTACAGACTCAGTGAGCATAGCTTTGCTATTGAGAAAGGACGCCGTAGGCAGACATGGCTCTCTAGAGAAGACAGGCTATGTGCTCACTGCCCACAAAATGAGGTGGAAACTGAGCTGCACTTCCTAACCTCCTGCCCAATGTATGACCATATTAGAGAGACATATTTCCCTCAGATTACACAGATCCACAAAGAATTCGAAAACAAATCCAATTTTGATAAACTCCCATATCTACTAGGTGAAAGTGTGCCATCACAGCAGCAAGATTTGTGACCTGTTGCCACAAGAAAAGGTCAACCAGTGAAGAACAAACACCATTGTAAATACAACCAATATTTATGCTTATTTATTTTCCCTTGTGTACTTTAACCATTTGTACATTGTTACAACACTGTATATATATAATATGACATTTGTAATGTCTTTATTGTTTTGAAACTTCTGTATGTGTAATGTTTACTGTTAATTTTTATTGTTTATTTCACTTTTGTATATTATCTACCTCACTTGCTTTGGCAATGTTAACACGTTTCCCATGCCAATAAAGCCCCTTGAATTGAATTGAATTGAATTGATAGATAGATAGATACTGTAGATAGATAGATAGATAGATAGATAGATAGATAGATAGATAGATAGATAGATAGATAGATAGATAGATAGATAGATAGATAGATAGATAGATAGATATATAGATAGAGAGAGAGAGAGAGAGAGAGAGAGAGAGAGAGAGAGAGAGAGAGAGAGAGAGAGAGAGAGAGAGAGAGAGAGAGAGAGAGACCATTAGACTAAAGTTCTCAATTGGTACAAAATATATAGAGTACTGCACACACTACAATTACTTCGGTTTAAAAATAAGCTCAACTGGACACCATAATGATGCAGTGAATGAACTGAGAGAGAAAGCACGCAGGGCATTTTACGCCATTAAAAAACGAATTCAACTTGAAATACCTATTATAATTTGGCTAAAACTAATTGAATGTGTCATTGAACCAATTGCAATTTATGGCAGCGAGGTGTGGGGTCCACTTGCAAAACAAGATTTCACCAAATAGGACAAACACCCCATTGAAACCCTGCATTCAAAGTTCTGTAAGATTCTCCTACATGTCCAGAGGAAAACTACAAACAATGCATGCAGGGCAGAATTAGGCCAATATCCACTAATAATAAAAACTCAAAAAAGAGCAATCAAGTTTTAGAAACATCTAAAATACAGTGACCCACTCTCATATCATTACCAAGCCCTGCACTGCCAAGAGCTCAGCAAAGAAAAGAGTCCCCTCATCCAGCTGGTCCTGGGGCTGAGTTCACAAACCTGTTCTACTAACACACTGAAGCCTCAGGACCAGAACATCCAATCAATCAGAATAAACCAAATTACAACACAGTCAAAACAAAACTACATTGCTTATTGGGAAACACAAGCACAAGCACAAAGCAAAATGCAGTGCTCTGGCCCAAAATCGACAGTACACCATGGCAAACTATTTGACCATGGTTACTGATCAAAACCTTCGAAAAACCTTGACAAAGTACAGGCTCAGTGAGCACAGCCATGCCATTGAGAAGGGTAGACACAGGAAAACCTGGCTCCCTGTAGAGGAAAGGCTGTGCAACCACTGCACAACAGCAGAACCTGAGACGGAGCTGCATTTCCTGACAAAATGTAAAAAAATATAAAACAATTAGAGAGTGTCATTTCCCCAAATTTGAAAAACCTTATTCAAGGTTTCAAAGACCTCTCTGATGGGAGTAGGCTACCAGTCCTGTTGGGGGAGGACGCAGAGAGCTGTGGGTTGGCAGCGCACTACATTGCTGCCTGCCATAAGTTGAGGGACAGTGTCTGACAGACCAATCAACCTGCACATGTCCTCTACTGTATGTTTATTGTTATTGTTCAATGTATGGTTATGTTGACACTTGGTTATTGTTGTTACTGTTGTCCCGTTGACAATTTTGATTCTAATTATTCATATTGTAAATATCCAAAGTAAGCTTTGGCAATATGTACATTGTTACGTCATGCCAATAAAGCACATTTAATTGAATTGAATTGATAGAGATAGATAGAGAGAGAGACAGATAGAGCTGTATATATATATACATAATATGACATTTGTAATGTCTTTATTCTTTTGGAACTTCTGTGAGTGTAATGTTTACTGTCCATTTTATTGTTTATTTCACTTTTGTATATTATCTTCCTCACTTGCTTTGGCAATGTTAACATACGTTTCCCATGCCAATAAAGCCCCTTGAATTGAATGGAATTGAACTGATAGAGAGATAGAGAGCAATGGAGAGAGAGATAGCTAGATAGAGATATAGAGAGATAGAGATAGAGAGATATAGATAGAGAGAGAGAAAGAGAGAGAGAGAGAGAGAGAGAGAGAGAGAGAGGGGGAGAGAGAGAGAGAGATAGCGAGAGATAGCGATATAGCGAGAGAGAGAGAGATAGAGGGAGAGATATAGCAAGAGATAGCGATAGAGAGAGAGATAGAGAGAGAGATAGAGATAGAGATAGAGATAGAGATAGATAGATAGATAGATAGATAGATAGATAGATAGATAGATAGATAGATAGATAGATAGATAGATAGATAGATAGATAGATAGATAGATAGATAGATAGATAGATAGATAGATATTTGTATAATATCTACCTCACTTGCTTTGGCAATGTTAACACATGTTTCCCATGCCAATAAAGCCCCTTGAATTGAATTGAATTGAATTGAATAGATAGATAGATAGATAGATAGATAGATAGATAGATAGATAGATAGATAGATAGATAGATAGATAGATAGATAGATAGATAGAGAGAGAGATAGATAGAAATAGATAAAGCGCGAGAGAGAGCGATAAAGAGATAGAGATAGCTAGAGAGATAGAGAGAGATAAAGAGATATAGAGGTAGAGATAGAGAGAGAAAGATAGAGAGAGAGAGAGAGAGAGAGAGAGAGAGAGAGAGAGAGTGTGA
Organism: Salvelinus namaycush; assembly: GCF_016432855.1. Lineage (NCBI taxonomy): Eukaryota > Metazoa > Chordata > Actinopteri > Salmoniformes > Salmonidae > Salvelinus > Salvelinus namaycush. The sequence continues at coordinate 40,692,943 of NC_052312.1, forward strand.
GAGAGAGAGAGAGAGAGAGAGAGAGAGAGAGAGAGAGAGAGAGAGAGAGAGAGAGAGAGAGAGAGAGAAAGAGAGAGAGAGAGATAGATAGAGCAGTAAAAGCCTGATGGTTCAAGTACTATCAGCTTGTAATAAAAATGCAAAGTGGTTGATAAACAATGGCTCTGGACAGCTGATGCTGTCTGCTCTGAAACAAAGGGCTGACTCTCTCTGTCACACACACACACACACACACACACACACACACACACACACACACACACACACACACACACACACACACACACACACACACACACACACACACACACACACACACACACACACACACCCTGTCGCCAGGCTCGTTACAGAATGTGTTCGTTAGGATGGAGCAAGTGAGGGAGGGAGGCCTGGCACTATCACTTGCTACAAAAGGCTAAAGTGAGAGACAAAACGAAAGACAGAGAACGAGAGAGAGAAACATAGAGAGATCGTGAAAGATAGATAGCGAGAGATAGCGTGAGAGAGAGAGAGCATAGGTGTGTGTGTGTGTGTGTGTGTGTGTGTGTGTGTGTGTGTGTGTGTGTGTGTGTGTGTGTGTGTGTGTGTGTGTGTGTGTGTGTGTGTGTGTGTGTGTGTGTGTGTGTGTGTGTACAGTACATGTTATTTTGGTATTTTGGAACTTTTGTAAGTGTAATGTTTACTGTTAATTTTTTATTGTTTATTTCACTAAGTGTTTATTATCTATTTCACTTGCTTTGGCAATGCAAACATTTGTTTCCCATGCCAATAAAGCCCTTACATTGAAATTGAAATTGAGTGATAGAGAAAGAGAGAGAGAGAGAGTGATAGAGAGAGAGTGATAGAGAGAGAGTGATAGAGAGAGAGAGTGATAGAGAGAGAGAGTGATAGAGAGAGAGAGTGATAGAGAGAGAGAGAGAGTGATAGAGAGATAGTGATAGAGAGAGATAGTGATTGATAGTGATAGAGTGATAGAACAAGAGGGAGATAGTGATAGAGAGTGATAGAGAGATAGTGATAGAGAGAGAGTAATAGAGAGAGAGAGAGAGAGAGAGAGTGATAGAGAGAGAGTAATAGAAAGATAGTGATAGAGAGAGATAGGGATTGATAGTGATAGAGAGTGATAGAGCGAGAGGGAGATAGTGATAGAGAGTGATAGAGAGAGATAGTGATAGAGTGAGAGAGATAGCGATAGAGAGTGATATGAAGAAAAGAGAAAGCAATACAGAACAGTACATCTTTGTACATGGTGACTGACCTTCTGGTTCATTTTTGATGAGCTCCTCCATCTTCCTCTGTTTCAGTGTGTCCACCACGTCAGCCAGGCTGCCCTTACGTCTCTCTGGGGTCCCCAGCGCTGCGGCCCCTGAACCACCCTCCTCCACCTGCTGCTTACTGCCTGGAGAATTAGAGGAGTTGTGCTGGGGGTAGGGGCTCAGAGACCAATGCTTACTGCCATCCTGGTCCTGCAGAGAGAGAGGGATAGGGGAGAGGAAGTATGAGTACTTGTATTAAAGTATTAAAGGCCCAGTGCAGTCAAAAACATGATTTTACTGTGTTTTATATACATTTCCACACTATGAGGTTGGAATAATACTGTGAAATTGTGAAAATTATGATAATACCCTTTTAGTGTAAGAGATTTTTTTGGTGGGATGGAGTTTTGGCCTGCCTGGTGATGTCACCAGTTAGACCAATAAGAAATAGAGTTCCAAACCTCTCTGCCAAAAACAGCTAGTATTCCATTTTCCCCTCCTCACTCAGGCCTCACTCCCAGAAAGTCCTCGCAAAATTCTTGCTTGAGAAGTTGTTTGCTAAGAAGCTATTCTTGTTTCTTTTTGACCATTTTAATTTAAATCAATCAAACTAAGGTACTTAATTGTTACCCAGAAATGATTTGATATTGAGATAAAAATGGCTGAGTTGGACCTTTAATAATATTCCATTAATTAGCGTTTGAATTCAGCTCATTGCTGATGTTTGTGGCAAAAGTAGAGAAGTGTAGGGGGACGAGGAAAGGAGAAAGGAGAAAGAAGGGAAGAGAGTAAGGAAGAAAGGAAATCCAGACAAGATAGAAGTGTAAACTCAGAGATCCGTATGGAGGAGAGGAAGACTACAGTAACTGGCATCCTCCCTCTCATTATCCCTCGTTCTCTCCTTCTTTTAGCTGGCTGTGCTACACTTTCATCGGTGGCCAGCCATCTTAAGTTAGGGCACTCACTCTCTGTTGGATCCTAAGGAATCTGCCACTGACTTGGAGGTGGTTAACAGAGGAAAGACATAAAACAGACATGATTTCACTCAGGCTGTTAGGAGAGAGGTACTGTAATGTCAGTCAAAGACTAAACAGTTTCACTTTGAAAGAGATCCAATAAGCATTCCTGCTCGTCCAAATGTCTCACTTGCAAGTTTTCTCCGTGAAAGAGCTGATTTGTGACAATAAACTTAAGTTGCATCGCCATCACAGAAATGTCCAGCAAACTTACTCACAACAACCAGAAACTTACAGCAAGATTTACATCAAAGAACCTTCTGGAATCATAACCTTTGATTCGACCAACTCCACTGTCCTCGCGGGGTCTCAGCTAAATGAACTGTGGTGACGGCCTTGTCATGGTCAGCTTTGTGACGGCACACACACTTCAGCTGCCAACTTGAACTAGCAGACACACACTTACACTACATCACACTGCACGCACCGACACACACACACAACACAACACAGTAAAACCGGTGGTATGAGATAGTAGGAACAGATTAGTCAAAGATTAACCCTGATTTACAGATGGACTATTGACCTGAAAATACCTGACTTGTTTTGTAATTAAACTTTACAAAACATCTCCCTGCTCTGGTTTTCCACAAAGAGAAGAGTTTAGGGTTTAGATGCTTAGAGCAGCAACACCCGCTGTGTGTGTGTGTGTGTGTGTGTGTGTGTGTGTGTGTGTGCGTGCGTGCGTGCGTGCGTGCGTGCGTGCGTGCGTGCGTGCGTGCGTGTGCGTGCGTGCGTGAGTGCGTGTGTGCGTGCATGGGTGTGTGTGACAGGTGTGTGTGTGTGTGGTAGACTGACTCCTTGGGATAATGAGTTTATCCCAAGGAGAAGACAGAGGACTGGGAGCGCTCTGCCTAACTCACACCTTCAGGAGGTACACCATTGTTTTACACACACACACACACACACACACACACACACACACACACACACACACACACACACACACACACACACACACACACACACACACACACACACACACACACACACACACACACACACACACACACACACACCCTGCTATCGATATCGCTCTGTAAATGATATCTCTACATGCCTGTTGATCATGCGGTGAGCAGATGAGGTACTAGTATTGAACTTGTTTCCTGGTGGAGGTACAGTAGTTTCCTGATTAATATCGCTGCCAAATACTGTAACTGTCTACTATGAACTGTACCATCCTCAACAGATCATTCAGCAGTCTGAAGTCAGTTGGTTTCACCTTGTAATATTAATACGGCTTTCATTGTCAACGAACCGGCACGTTATAGCAGAGAGACGAGCAAAGTCCAGAAGGGAACAGATTCTCACCTGGGAAAGTGCTGTCACTTCCCCCGGCTCCTCCTAGAGACTGTGTACATGTACACTCACTCACACCCCTCCCAGAGAGGAAGTCAACACATTCAATAATTCACTCACAAATGGGTTTTAGGGACGTGAATGAACGGTAGTGGATAGCCGAAGCAATAAGTGAAATTCAATAGGTGAGACATGTCACCAGGATCCTTGGTAACGGTAAAGTATAATAGTGATAGTTCTGTGTTTTTGTCTCATGATCTCCACGTTTCTAATGAGGTGGCCAGCTAGTCTGCTGATCACTGAACAGAACTGTTAACTCTACCCTTCATATTTCTCTGTCTCCCCCCCACCTCTCTCTCTCTCTCTCTCTCTCTCTCTCTCTCTCTCTCCCTCAGAGAGAGAGAGGGAGAGGGGAGAGAGAGAGAGAGAGGAGAATGGCAGTCGTTTTCCATCGGTTGTGACTGGATCTGCACACATTAGTGAAGCATGGCATCTCCACCAGCCCAGTCACACCTGTCACATCTCATTAATTTAATCCACCGCATACTTAGCGAAGCAGCACTCTATATTTCTAGAAAAGATGTCTTGAAAACAAAACAAACAGAAAAGAGAGCGAGATGGAGGGATGGAGGGGAGGAGAACTCTCGGATCTCTTTGCCTCCCTTCTTCAAATCTGCACAGATGTCATGTTGAGACGGCCACAATGAGGGTCATTTCGTAATCGAAGAGAATTAACACACGATTCATCTTCAAAGTCGGCTACATTTGGACATTATTTCTGTGCGAAGCAGAGAGCAGATACTGTCATCCACATATCAGCAACTTAAATGGCTTATATTCTCCCTCCATATTATAATCCACACGCCATGCAGCATATTTACTCATGCTATTCAAGTAGCCTGCAGAAGATTACAACAAACAGCAAGTCCAACTCAGGAATCAGCCTGACAACCTGTCATACAGAGACCTGATTGTATTTGTGTGTGTGTGTGTGTGTGTGCACACGCTAGAGAGAGCATGTTTTAATAATATAAATGTATTTATAAATACTGTAAATGTTAGTCTTTGTCTTTAAGAGTGTGTGTATGCATATTTGTCTGTGTCTGTGTGTGTCTATGTGTGTATGCATGTCTGTGTATGCTTGGCTGGTGTTTAAGTATGTTTGTGTGAGTGCCAGTATGTTTGTAGCATGCGCCAGTGAGTGTGAGTCTATGTATTTGATGTGGCAGGCTGACAGTGTGGGTGGTTCTGCTGCCTTTAGTTTGCAGATGTCAATTCTCTTCCGAACGGCTGTAACAAAGTGAAACTGCGCCTCTCTCCTTCTCTCGCGCTCCTTCTCTCTCCCCGTTCTTTATCCCTTTAGTGCCTCTGCATGGGAACAGAATTAAACAACTGTTGTTTTCTTAAGCTCATCTGTGAGGAGAGGCAGATTTAAAAACACACTCTTGCCAAAAAAATGCAAAATTCTATTTTTTCCTTCCGCCAGCACAGCTGCTCATGTTCCCTCTCTCTTTTTATTCCTCCGTCTTCCTCTTCCCTCCTTTATTCTCTCCGTTGCCCTCCAGGAGAAACCTACCCATTTACCTTAGAGGGTCTCTGTTTCTTTCTTTTTCTCTCTCTGTTTCCGTCCCTCTCTCTCTCTCTGTCCCTCTGTCCCTCAGTCTTTCCCTTTCCCTCTATCTTCCTCTCTCTGGGTACATCTGAGCACACACACCCCTCCACCCTGTGTGGGTTTGAAGCAGAGCAGAGCAACACTAACAGTAGCAATTGAGGGGGTGCAATTCCCTGCCATGTCTCCAAGTTGGGAAGGTGTATGTGTTTAATGTGTGGTGCCGTGGTGTCGACAATTAAGGCATGGCCAATCTGGCAGTGGGAGTCACAGGAGGCACCTGAAGCACACACGCACGCACGCACGCACACTCACGCACGCACGCACGCACGCACGCACACACGCACGCACACTCACGCACGCACGCACGCACGCACGCACGCACGCACGCACGCACGCACGCACGCACGCACACTCACGCACGCACGCACGCACGCACACTCGCACACACACTCGCACACACACACACACACACACACACACACACACACACACACACACACACACACACACACACACACACACACACACACACACACACACACACACACACACACACACACACACACACACACACACAGGCTACAGGGATGTAAGTGCTCGCTCCTGGAGGTGACGCAGACACTTAGTCGCTGGTCTTAAGCCAGCGCTGCCACACACACACACATACACGCGCGCGCGCACACGCACACACACACACATACAAACACATACACACAAACACTGCTCAAACAATCCCAATCCCTTTAGCGCGGGGCTAAACACACACCTCGTCTGCTCTCTGACTCTAAGCCTGCAGTGGCATCCACACACACCGGTTGGCATACTCACAGCCTAACCCTACCCCCCACTCTTTACCCCACCTCCCATTTTATCTCAGCTTGGAGGACAAATACTCACCTCACATAACCTAAAAATACTTCTCCATCTCCCATCCCATCCACACACTGCAGTTCCAAACTTCTTCTTATTTCATCTAATATTGCATATTTTACAATTTCACAATAATAATCATAACTTTAAAAAAAATCATTATATTAAAATGCAATAATAAAAATAATATTTCTATGATCAATTTTGTTTTTATATCATTGCACAAAATGGTTGACATATTACAGTTCAATTTACCTAAACAGAAATGTGCAGCTTTATTTTGTATATTTTAAATAACAGTTTATTAAATCAATGCATGCCAATATTTTATAGAGGCCCTTAATTGTCCACAAGCAAGCATGTGTTAATTCATTATGACAGCACTGGCAGGAGAAACTAAGTGTGACCACTGCGTTTGGTTTAAGACTGCTTGGTGTGCTGCTTCAAATCTGTCAAAATCCATACGAAAAAAATCGAATCGAAGGCAGGCGGAGAATTTGGACCTGAAATAAGCAGATGAATATTGTTGTTGCTGTTTTTGCCTTTCATGAGCGCGCGGCAGGACCTCATTAAATGAACAAAAGGTACAGTAATTAACACCTATCCATTACCACCTGTCTGTGAAACCCTTCCCACACTAACAAAATTCAGCTGTTTGATTAGGCTACTAACCGTAAAACCCAGGGGAAGAAGTGGATACATTTTTTTTTTTAAAGGCCCTTCATTTACTGCTACAAACACACACGGGGAAAAAACAACTTTTTTTAACTGCACCTCCTCTCCTCTCAACTCGGAGTAGCAGTTTGGAGAGATGAAGAGGTCAGTTTGTTGGGGAGCGCGCCTCGCTGCCGTGTTAATTTACCATGACAAGATAAAGCACGGTAATCTCCTGGCGGATGCTGCCTCTACAGCCGCCACTACCCGGCGATGAGCGCAGTCCATTTCCTCTCCCATATCACTTTATACAATTGCCGTGACAAAGCCCCTCCGAGCCGCACCGTGTAAAGCTCTCTCTCTCTCAACTCTTCTGCCAGTCAGCGCAGAGCGGATTGAGAGGGTAAAGCCGTAGCAAAATTGTACATTTTACACATGCCAAGCCTTGCCGTTTGCGCTAAATCCACCCTGTCCAGGAGACGGCTCGGTCGCGCTTTAAAAATCCACATCAAATATTATGCGGTCGCACCACTCCTCAGTCTCCTTTTTACTGTTCCATTTCTGGTGTCAGTCAACCAACTGGCTCAAGTCGCATCTCATGTATAGGGGAATTTATAGTGTTGATAAACGTATGGAAGTTGGAGATTATATTTGTAGCATAGGCCTAAATAATGATAATAATAATGATAAAAGGAAATATAATTAATACTTGAATTATTAATTAATACGTGATTCATCACACTTAAAACAATAATCATTACTAAACTTTTTCAAATTTCACACCAATACCTGTTCTAACAACTGAGTTAAAAAATACCTTCCACTAGTATCTTAACATTACCAAGATTATAACATATAGTCTCCCAAACATCAGGTTAAATACCTACTGTCAACAGTATGCCATGATAAAGTCTCCCAAACATCAGGTCCAGTACCTACTGTCAACAGTATGCCATGATAAAGTCTCCCAAACATCAGGTCCAGTACCTACTGTCAACAGCATGCCATGATAAAGTCTCCCAAACATCAGGTCCAGTACCTACTGTCAACAGCATGCCATGATAAAGTCTCCCAAACATCAGGTCCAGTACCTACTGTCAACAGTATGCCATGATAAAGTCTCCCAAACATCAGGTCCAGTACTTACTGTCAACAGTATGCCATGATAAAGTCTCCCAAACATCAGGTCCAGTACCTACTGTCAACAGTATGCCATGATAAAGTCTCCCAAACATCAGGTCCAGTACCTACTGTCAACAGTATGCCATGATAAAGTCTCCCAAACATCAGGTCCAGTACCTACTGTCAACAGCATGCCATGATAAAGTCTCCCAAACATCAGGTCCAGTACCTACTGTCAACAGCATGCCATGATAAAGTCTCCCAAACATCAGGTCCAGTACCTACTGTTAACAGCATGCCATGATAAAGTCTCCCAAACATCAGGTCCAGTACCTACTGTCAACAGTATGCCATGATAAAGTCTCCCAAACATCAGGTCCAGTACCTACTGTCAACAGTATGCCATGATAAAGTCTCCCAAACATCAGGTCAAATATCTACTGTCAACAGCATGCCATGATAAAGTCTCCCAAACATCAGGTCCAGTACCTACTGTCAACAGTATGCCATGATAAAGTCTCCCAAACATCAGGTCCAGTACCTACTGTCAACAGTATGCCATGATAAAGTCTCCCAAACATCAGGTCCAGTAGCTACTGTCAACAGCATGCCATGATAAAGTCTCCCAAACATCAGGTCCAGTACCTACTGTCAACAGTATGCCATGATAAAGTCTCCCAAACATCAGGTCCAGTACCTACTGTCAACAGCATGCCATGATAAAGTCTCCCAAACATCAGGTCCAGTACTTACTGTCAACAGTATGCCATGATAAAGTCTCCCAAACATCAGGTCCAGTACCTACTGTCAACAGCATGCCATGATAAAGTCTCCCAAACATCAGGTCCAGTACCTACTGTCAACAGCATGCCATGATAAAGTCTCCCAAACATCAGGTCCAGTACCTACTGTCAACAGTATGCCATGATAAAGTCTCCCAAACATCAGGTCCAGTACCTACTGTCAACAGTATGCCATGATAAAGTCTCCCAAACATCAGGTCCAGTACCTACTGTCAACAGTATGCCATGATAAAGTCTCCCAAACATCAGGTCCAATACCTACTGTCAACAGTATGCCATGATAAAGTCTCCCAAACATCAGGTCCAGTACCTACTGTCAACAGTATGCCATGATAAAGTCTCCCAAACATCAGGTCCAGTACCTACTGTCAACAGCATGCCATGATAAAGTCTCCCAAACATCAGGTCCAGTACCTACTGTCAACAGCATGCCATGATAAAGTCTCCCAAACATCAGGTCCAGTACCTACTGTCAACAGTATGCCATGATAAAGTCTCCCAAACATCAGGTCCAGTACCTACTGTCAACAGTATGCCATGATAAAGTCTCCCAAACATCAGGTCCAGTACCTACTGTCAACAGTATGCCATGATAAAGTCTCCCAAACATCAGGTCCAATACCTACTGTCAACAGTATGCCATGATAAAGTCTCCCAAACATCAGGTCCAGTACCTACTGTCAACAGTATGCCATGATAAAGTCTCCCAAACATCAGGTCCAATACCTACTGTCAACAGCATGCCATGATAAAGTCTCCCAAACATCAGGTCCAGTACCTACTGTCAACAGCATGCCATGATAAAGTCTCCCAAACATCAGGTCCAGTACCTACTGTCAACAGTATGCCATGATAAAGTCTCCCAAACATCAGGTCCAGTACTTACTGTCAACAGTATGCCATGATAAAGTCTCCCAAACATCAGGTCCAGTACCTACTGTCAACAGCATGCCATGATAAAGTCTCCCAAACATCAGGTCCAGTACCTACTGTTAACAGCATGCCATGATAAAGTCTCCCAAACATCAGGTCCAGTACCTACTGTCAACAGTATGCCATGATAAAGTCTCCCAAACATCAGGTCCAGTACCTACTGTCAACAGTATACCATGATAAAGTCTCCCAAACATCAGGTCCAGTACCTACTGTCAACAGCATGCCATGATAAAGTCTCCCAAACATCAGGTCCAGTACCAACTGTCAACAGCATGCCATGATAAAGTCTCCCAAACATCAGGTCCAGTACCTACTGTCAACAGTATGCCATGATAAAGTCTCCCAAACATCAGGTCCAGTACTTACTGTCAACAGTATGCCATGATAAAGTCTCCCAAACATCAGGTCCAGTACCTACTGTCAACAGTATGCCATGATAAAGTCTCCCAAACATCAGGTCCAGTAGCTACTGTCAACAGCATGCCATGATAAAGTCTCCCAAACATCAGGTCCAGTACCTACTGTCAACAGTATGCCATGATAAAGTCTCCCAAACATCAGGTCCAGTACCTACTGTCAACAGCATGCCATGATAAAGTCTCCCAAACATCAGGTCCAGTACCTACTGTCAACAGTATGCCATGATAAAGTCTCCCAAACATCAGGTCCAGTATCTACTGTCAACAGTATGCCATGATAAAGTCTCCCAAACATCAGGTCCAGTACCTACTGTCAACAGCATGCCATGATAAAGTCTCCCAAACATCAGGTCCAGTACCTACTGTCAACAGTATGCCATGATAAAGTCTCCCAAACATCAGGTCCAGTACCTACTGTCAACAGCATGCCATGATAAAGTCTCCCAAACATCAGGTCCAGTACCTACTGTCAACAGTATGCCATGATAAAGTCTCCCAAACATCAGGTCCAGTACCTACTGTCAACAGCATGCCATGATAAAGTCTCCCAAACATCAGGTCCAGTACCTACTGTCAACAGTATGCCATGATAAAGTCTCCCAAACATCAGGTCCAGTATCTAATGTCAACAGCATGCCATGATAAAGTCTCCCAAACATCAGGTCCAGTACCTACTGTCAACAGTATGCCATGATAAAGTCTCCCAAACATCAGGTCCAGTACCTACTGTCAACAGTATGCCATGATACAGTATATCTTCCTGGTGGGAGAGAAAGAAAGAGGACTTTGGTTTACAGTCAGTGACTGTTGTGTGACAGGCAGCAGAGTCCAGTCTGATGTGCAATCAGCAGGTTAATTACAGAATTAGCTTACCATTATGGTCCTTAAGCACCCTTTCATTGTTTTACAGCCAGAGTCATCTCACAACATTTACTGTGTGGTGGTTTATCAGCAGTACAGGGGAAAGGTCTGAAGACAGTGTGCTGCTGCTAGCCAGCTGTTCTTCAAGTGTGCCTCGACGTGAGGCTAACGTGAGGGAAACTATGAAGGTTACTGAGGCTACACACACACACACACACACACACACACACACACACACACACACACACACACACACACACACACACACACACACACACACACACACACACACACACACACACACACACACACACACACACACACACACACACAGATCTACACAGTATGCATAAAACACACAAAACACACATCACACTCACACACCAAACTATACATCGCAATGATGATATACATTTACTGTCACTACACACAGTCACCCTTTTCACAGCAGAACATGACTCACTGACATGTACCACGTCTCCATGCCTCACCGTCAAACGGTTACAGCACAGACACAGGCTTTCACACCAAAACAAAAGGGAAACGCGACTCACACCATAAGAGCACTCTCGAGCATCTTTTGTGTCCAGTTTTCCCCCATTATTATTTCCTCTGTTGGAAGTATATGTTACTTCAAAACTGGACGCCATAACTAAAACTCTCTGTAATTACAGTCTAATAAACAATCATACACAATGCTAAATGGCTCTGTCTCAGTCTATGATAGCTGGGGACTGTCACTTCCTGTCAACGGCTAGGTTCCGTTTAGCCCCCTTATGGTCGAGATCAGGGATTTGGGAGGACAAACTGATCCTACGATCTGTCCTTAAGTGCCAACTTCCACCTCAACAGCGTGGCAGGATTTAAACTCCAGACGACCAATAAGAAGAGTCGAAACAAAGCCAAGTAGCCAGTAAGAGCAGTGAAATGATATGAAGACAACGAGGGGCTGTTTTACCATGGCACTGTGCAGGGTGGGGGGGCTGTCCAGGGGGCGGGGCGAGAGGGGGGACACCTTGCTGCAGTAGGGAGTCAGGGGGAGGTGCATGACAGCCTGTCCGTCATCTCTCTCTTCCTCTTCCAGTCTCTGTCTGCTGGTTGCCATGACTACCTCTCCATCTGTCCCCCCATATGGAGAGATTGGTCGCTTGGAAGACATCCTGGAAAAAATAGAGAGAGAGAAAGAAGAGAGAGAGAGAGAGGGAGAGTGAGCTGTGGGTGACAGTGGGAGAAACACTAGTCTTTGATTCATTTCAATAGTTATATTTATAGAAACAGTTAATCATTATTAATTTCCTATTATTCATTGGTCCCCAATGGCCCTCTCTCTGTGTCTCTGAATCCCTAGTCTCTGTGCCTCTCTCAGCAGACAATACACACTATAATAATATACAGTAAATCATCTACATCCGCTAGTCAGAGGAAAAGCTCTTTAGACCGTCAAACACAATCACATCCATGTTTACCATCAGGTCCTTTCAACACACACACACACACACACAAACACACACACACACACACACACACACACACACACACACACACACACACACACACACACACACACACACACACACACACACACACACACACACACACACACACACACACACACACACACACACACACACACACGGTACGCAATAGCCCATTACTGAAAATGGAGCCAGGTTGGGCTGACATTCTATGACAAATGGACGAGGCCTGACACAGGCCCTTTCACTCCAGCAGCACGCTGACAGTGATGTGTATGAAAACCTCAGCCCTGACAATACCAGTGAAAATAACAAACATAGAGGCTGTGCATTTGTTACTTTGCCTTTGTTTCCCATTGAAAGCAGAGGGAGGGGAAGAACAGTGGCATCTATTAGATGAACTCTCCCCAACATCAATGTGCCCCCGGTGAATAGGGACAAAATGAATATGTTTCAATAATAGAGTTTAATACGGCTGGCAGCGTCTCCCTAAGTGCTTTCAAAGGCTCTCGTTCAGCCTTGAAGTTACTGCTACGATGACCCAGGGTGAGAGGAGGGAGGGAGAGAAAGAGAGAGAGAGAAGGAGAGAGAGGGAGGGAGGAGAACACAGAAACACTAATGTACACGCTGAAAGTCAGACATCCGAGGAGCAACAGGCTTGGAGCATAAGATTCTAAACTGTATTTCTTGCACCGCCACCAACAATCATTCTGTTTGAGAAAAGAGGAGACCAACACGAGAATACGTAAACCTTCTGAGCAGGACTGCTGTCCCTAGAGGTTCAAACAGATGCCAAATGTATTGAGTGTTCCTTCAAGGAAGTGAGTGGCAGCTGCCAGTATTCAGTGAGCTCTCTGTTTTGATTCTACACTGTATTAATGAATAGTCCAGTAATCCAGTCACCTCTGTCTAGTCTGGGGCTGTGTCTGAAATCTGTCTTGCCTACTACTTCCTAAAACGGCATACCGTGTACTAATCGTACTATATACTATTTACAACGTACTGTTTAGTAACATCTAATGTAGTAAGCAACACAAACACACTGGGCTCATCCATACTGAGAACGCTTCATCCAATGCAATTGCATGTATTCCCACCATTCGTGTATTTTGTGACAGGGTGTCACTATATCTGATTATCAGCTATTCTCGTTCCTTAGTAGTGTGCAGCGAATTCTACTAGATGAAAAGCCGAAATGAGTGTGACCTCCTGGCGTTTAAAGCATACAAAATGTCAGAAATTTCACATACTATAAAACCTTCTATTTTGGCGTACCCAAAATGCCTACTATTTAGAACGTAATTATGGGTATTGGGACACAACCTGTGTGTCTGTTTCAGACTCCTCCCCAACAGTACCAGTGTGGTCCAGAACTACAACACTCCAGTACCGTAACACTGACCTGGAAACAGATTATATCCCCTTTATTTATTGGCTTTCCTTTGTCTTCACGTCTGGAGTTGTTCCTCCACGCAGATCCACTTTCAGACATCATTTATTGCTTATTTGCTTTATGACAAAGACAAAGGCAAACAAGACATAGTGTTTCTCGCTGCAGGGAAGGCCGGAGAGAAACCCACAGCAGAAATGGGACCGCGACTTCAACCACGCGACATGGGGAGGGGGGGGGGCAAATATATGGTTCTGTCAATAGTACACATGTATAGTCGTAAATTGCTACATCGCACTTACACATATAGTCTTCTATCTATATCAATATGCCTATATGCTAACTTGTATATTCTACTATCTGCACATGCCTATTCCAGAATCCCCTTATCTATCTACACATGCTTTGAACAGCAGCAGTGATGCTGCCACATGATTTAAATGATTAAATGAAAGGAAAATGTAAGACTAGTTTTTCCAATACCACAAGAAAGTGTAGAAATGAAAACAATTGTGATATTTCTAAATATATATCTTTATCATCTGTGAAACGTTGGAAAGTGTGTGTTGAGTTCCCCCAGTGTTTCACACTCTGGGCAGAGAGAGAGGAAGGCCCAGCTGTATCAACTACAGGCCACGCGACGCACACACACACACAAGCACACACACACACACAGCAGGTCTGTCCTCATCACAGGCTGTTTACTTTACCTTCCTTTCACTCTCACACACTGGAGCCTTTTGTTTCTGCTACACACACACACACACACACACACACACACACACACACACACACACACACACACACACACACACACACACACACACACACACACACACACACACACACACACACACACACACACACACACACACACACACACACACAGACCCTACACACACCACTCCGATAAACACAGCCCCTCCTCACACACACACAACCACCCTCTGTCCACCCCACCTCAACTAGTCCACCCCACCTCAACCAGACCACCGCACCTCCACCCATGTCCTGTCCACACCTCTCTCCCCAGCTGCACTCCTCCCACGTCCTCTAGACACCACACAGGACTGGAGTAGTATCCCTGGACACTGATCTAAGGTCAGTTTGGGGTTTTACCGCCGAATAGTTAAGGTTAGCAGCAGGGAGGGTACGCTGATCCTAGATCTGTGTACCTAAGAGCAACTTTTGGGCAGGTCACACACCTCCCAGGAGAACAAGAACCCAGTCTGTTGGATGCTGCGACTCCGGAATATTCCTGAGGTTAGACACAACACCCTCTCTCTTCTCCTCTCACCCCTCCACCCCCCCTCTTTCCTCCCCTCTGCTGTGTCCTCCTCTCCTCCCTCCATCTCCCTCTCACCCCTCCACCCCCCCCCCCTTTCCTCCCCTCTGCTGTGCCCTCCTCTCCTCCCTCCATCTCCCTCTCACCCCTCCACCCCCCCCTCTTTCCTCTCCTCTGCTGTGCCCTCCTCTCCTCCCTCCATCTCCCTCTCACCCCTCCACCCCCCCTCTTTCCTCCCCTCTGCTGTGCCCTCCTCTCCTCCCTCCATCTCCCTCTCACCCCTCCACCCCCCCTCTTTCCTCCCCTCTGCTGTGCCCTCCTCTCCTCCCTCCATCTCCCTCTCACCCCTCCACCCCCCCTCTTTCCTCCCCTCTGCTGTGCCCTCCTCTCCTCCCTCCATCTCCCTGTCACCCCTCCACCCCCCCTCTTTCCTCCCCTCTGCTGTGCCCTCCTCTCCTCCCTCCATCTCCCTGTCACCCCTCCACCCCCCCTCTTTCCTCCCCTCTGCTGTGCCCTCCTCTCCTCCCTCCATCTCCCTCTCACCCCTCCACCCCCCCTCTTTCCTCCCCTCTGCTGTGCCCTCCTCTCCTCCCTCCATCTCCCTCTCACCCCTCCACTCCCCTCTTTCCTCCCCTCTGCTGTGCCCTCCTCTCCTCCCTCCATCTCCCTCTCACCCCTCCATCCTTCCTCCTTTCACAGCTCTCCTCTTGAGCAATAAAATGTATATTTCCCTCCAAGCCTTTGATGTCTATTTACTATAGAACTCAGCACACCGGGTGAGCAGGTTATAGCAGCTATTTCATTTCAAGTTGGCAGACCTGTCCTGCACAAGAGGCTGCTCCATGAAACATTGAACCCATGTACAGTAGTGGTGTTGGGATTAAAAAGAAGGGCTTTATTAAGTCAATAAATTGGCAGCTAAGCCAGTCTCCAAGGTCATAATTAGCGACCATTAGCATAATTTCGCTCCTTCCTTCTGTGGCGCGAACACAGACAGACATGCCAGACACCTCCCCTCTCTCCACGGCAGCCGGGAAAATACAACCAGGCACATACAGACACACCGGGCCGTTACACACACACACACACACACACACACACACACACACACACACACACACACACACACACACACACACACACACACACACACACACACACACACACACACACACACACACACACACACACACACACACACACAAACACACACCACTGGCACTCACGGCAAACTGAACATGCAGCGATGCTCGGCGCACCAACCATCCAACCAATACATGATGTAAAAACAATCCTTTTAATCAACAGCACGGGAAACACTGGGAAGAGAACTGGCCCTCTGATGTGTTCAGAGCTCACGACTCAGGTGTCCAGCTCTCTACCTTCCTCTCTCAACTGTGCACACACACACACCCTGGCTGAGCGTTAGTGTTAGCTACTAAGCTTAGATTAAAGAACCACTTCCCCTGGATGACTTCATCTCTTTGATGATGACTGAGTGCTACTGTGTTAAGTCCCTCTCATATCACACATGTACATGTACTGTTAAGTCACTAATCGGCCAAATACACTGTCCATTAAAAGTAGACTGATTGACTGTTAATCTCCATCACAGACTGATTGACCGGTGGTTAACTCACTTAACACTAGTCAGTCCAGCACAAATGACCCACATCATTGACTACTCGCACTGCATAGAGAGAGAGAGAGGAACGAGCTGACACACACACATCTAGAGACACACATACACACTCACACACACAAACGCAAACACACACACAGACACACGCTGAGCCCCGTATCTCCACACATCCCAGTAGCGATGTGTTAAATCATTCATGTTAGAGGCGCTCCGACGGGGGTAAAGATTTGTGTCATGTTTCATGAAGACTGAGTGAGAAACAAAGCAGTCATCTCCTATATGCTAGATGATATTACACACACCTTCAGACTGTGCTCTCTCTCTCTCTCTCTCTCTCTCTCTCTCTCTCTCTCTCTCTCTCTCTCTCTCTCTCTCTCTCTCTCTCTCTCTCTCTCTCTCTCTCTCTCTCTCTCTCTCTCTCTCTCTCTCTCTCTCTCTCTCTCTCTCTCTCTCCTTATCTCTCATTCTCTTTCTATCTCTCTCTCTTGGTCTGTCTCTTTCTTGCTTTCTTTCTCTAAATCTCTCTGTTCATCTATCTTTCCCTCTCTTAGTAATAATTATTCCTCTTCTTCTACAGAGATCAGAATGTTTTTCTAGAGAATACTACATTAACTGTCTTATGTACACAACCATGATCCTCTATTTGAACTGTGATCCTGTATTTCAATTGCTGAATAAACATGCATATTGAACAGATACAAATCAATATTAGAATTTCATATAGGTCCAGTTTACACTGCTTAAAATAATTTCAACGTTACATCAAAATGGGGCTTTAAATCCACATCCCCAAGAGGTAGTGATGTCATCTCTGTGCGACCCTTCCCCTACTACCTGTCAGTCAGGTGAAGGTTAGCTAGCTGCGTGTGAATGCGTGTGTGTGTGAGAGAGAACTTTACAGCTGTGTCTGAGGTAAGGGATCAGAACAGCGTATCAAACAGCAGTACAGAAAACCTCAGCATTTCCATAGGTACACTGTATAACACCTGAGGAATGACTTTAAGGTATCAACTCTCTCTCTCTCTCTCTCTCTCTCGCTCTCTCTCTCTCTTTAACTCTCCTTTCTCTTGCTGCTCTCTCCACCTTTTCCTGCACTCTCTACACTCTCCCTCCCTCCATCCCATTCTTTATGCTCACTGTCAAGTCGACATCTATTTTCTCACCCCATATTAATGTATTTATTTATCTCTCTCTCTCTCTCTCCCGCTCTCCCTCTCTGAGGTGAAGCACTGAGCTAGCTTGTAGTATTGTCTTACTGAGTGATCCTTCTTTACACAATCCGCTGCTTGTCCCCCCGCCTCCTCTCCTCCCCTCCTCTCCTCTCCTCCGCCTCCTCTCCGTGTCTTGTCTGACTCTTAAGGATATTGCCTAATATCCATTAATAGGCTGTCCTTTCTGTCAGTGGGAACAGTGAGGCTGCAACAGGAGAAAGGGAACACAGAAGCTAGTGGATTTAGTGACACCACACTTCAATGGAGTCAATGATATTCCCTGGTCATTGTGGTGGCTAGTACAGTCATTTCAGTGAGTAGGCTACACACACACAACAGCCACTCTCATTGACTTGACTGTCATTCTATCTATTCCGTTCCAGTTACATGTTCAATGTCATATGGGTGATGACAAGAGGAGAGTGTATAAAGGAATGACAAAAACCTTGTGACATTATTGCAGATGTACTGTATGCTAACATGACGCACCGACACAGACGCGCTCTCACTCACAAAGCATCCTCTGTTTTTTTCCCTCTGAAATGGAGGCTGAGGGAGCGACCGCGTTTCCTGTCCAGATTAACCACAAAAGGCAATAAGACTAATGTCACTGTCATCAATGTCATCACACACACACACACACACACAGCCGATGTTCAAAGTCCCAAGTGTGTGTGTGTGCTGTCAGGGAGGACAGAGGGCCAGCTCATGTAGTTTGTGGTCCCCAAAGTGATTCAGTGGTTCCTTCAACACCACCTCCCTAAACTACCTTACACACAAACACACACACACACACACACACACACACACACACACACACACACACACACACACACACACACACACACACACACACACACACACACACACACACACACACACACACTCTCCTGTCCTGTCCTGCCTGGGCTGTAGATAGTCATCACTGCTCATTGCAGCAGTCTGCATACTTCGTCATGTTGTTGTAATTCTTATTTCTTTCGTCAGACTGAGTCACGACGCTGTGATTTTCACTGGCATTTTACCTTGGAGAGCTTCCATATGAGGGTTAGCAGGGGAAAATAAAGCAAGTGAAATGGGGCTGAAAAAGACCGCCAGTCATTCACTCGGTCACTCCCTCTTTCTCTCTTTCTTTCTGGGCTGGCTGATCTGACAGTCGTGGAGCCGTGAGAAAAGCTTTGGAGAAAAACGGCAAAATGACAACGTCGCCGTTGCTTTTCAGACCTGTTCCCTGATGTTTATGAGGGAAGAAGTGGAGCC
The DNA here is from genome assembly GCF_016432855.1 of Salvelinus namaycush. Lineage (NCBI taxonomy): Eukaryota > Metazoa > Chordata > Actinopteri > Salmoniformes > Salmonidae > Salvelinus > Salvelinus namaycush. Next base: position 40,712,060 of record NC_052312.1, read on the forward strand.
GTAATGTTTATTGACAGATGAACACATATTTTCCATTGTGTGACGCTCACTGTTTAGACTCCGGTTGTTCAGCTCATCCATAAAAAGTCTTGTCCATTTGTCTCAGTCGGCTCTCTGTAAAAAACATGAGACAGAGTCTCACTCAGCTCTCTGGAGTGGCCCACGGATAGAAGAGATACAGCAACAGGTCAGACTGAACAGTCTCTCTCTCTCTCTCTCTCTCTCTCTCTCTCTCTCTCTCTCTCTCTCTCTCTCTCTCTCTCTCTCTCTCTCTCTCTCTCTCTCTCTCTCTCTCTCTCTCTCTCTCTCTCTCTCTCTCTCTCTCTCTCTCTCTCTCTCTCTCTCTCTCACACGCGCGCGCGCGCACGTGAACACACACACACAAGGAAACAGAAACACAGACAGACGAAAGCACACACAAACACACACTCACATCCACAGACCCACACTTATTCACAGCTGAGCTCTCCCTTTTGCCCCGTCATTTGAAACTCTCCCACCTCACCCAAATGGCCTCCTCCCTTCCCTTGACCCCCCCCCCCCTCCCCTCCCTCTTCCCCTCCTCCCCCTTTCCCCCCGTCCCCCTCCCTACCTGCAGACACAGAGTTGCTATTGTACCACCCTGGGTAAGGCCAAAGAGACTAACACTGTCTGTCATTGTGGGGCGCACAGGGATGGAAAGAGGGAGAGAGAGGGGGATGGAAGGCGGGAAGGAGGGACAGAGGACACAGGAATGAGAGAATCCCAGGACAGGACTTCGCTTGGCTTCTTCCCCTCTCAGTCAACAGCCTCCGACTTTTACTACTCCGACCGACCATGATGCAATAGTCTGCCCTAACCTTTGACCTCTAACCCCTGGCCATGTGACCCATCTCTCGTTAGCCCCCCTCAATGAACCCAGAAGACCCCCACCCAAACAGAGAAGACAGACACACAGACAGAGGGACACAAGCGGGGCGGCCAGAGAAAAGTCCTCTGCACTTTCGCCTCCAAACTACCGAAACTAATTTATCAGTCGCCGATTGGCTGTTAGAGAAGTCAGCTGACAGCACTGGGGAGGTCTGTGGGTTGAGAGTGGCGGGGGGAGAGAGGGAGAGAGAGGGAGAGCCTTTAGCATTCTGCTCTGCTATTCTTCTGTCTTTCTTTCTTTTTTCCAACATGGAGACACGGTTATCAAGCCGCTCGGGGGACTGACAATATGGGCCAGACAATGAACCAGTCTGAGAGAAAGACCCAGAGACAGAGAGAGAGAGAGAGAGAGAGAGAGAGAGAGAGAGAGAGAGAGAGAGAGAGAGAGAGGCCCAGAGAGGCCATAGGGAGAGAGGGGACAAGGTCTGCATTAGTGTTCAGACCACGGACACACCACTCAATTACACACACACACACACACACACACACACACACACACACACACACACACACACACACACACACACACACACACACACACACACACACACACACACACACACACACACACACACACACTGTACCCCGCTTTCTCATAACAGTCCGTAACACGCCACCCTATCCCTTGAAAACACTTAACCATTTTAATCCGCAATGCTTTTCTAGTTAATGCTACATAAATCCAATTTAGTACAGGTCAACTTGAATTCACATTACACACTTTGATTCCCGTAATTCCTGAATTAATTCCATTCAATGTAAAAGTTTCAAACAGTAACAAATTACATTACCACCAAAAAAATGCACTGTCCTACTTTATAATAATATCCCACAATGTATTACAATGCAATGATGACACACTAAAATACACATTTCTACGTATTATCTTAGCAGCAGAAATTGAAGTGTTTTTTTATAACCATTTATGCAGTTTTACTAATAAGGCACATTTAGGTGTTTAGACATCTGGTGTGGACCCACTCATAAAAGGCGACATTACACCACGACCCCCCCCCCCCCCCCCCCCCCCCCAATAAACTCACAGGGACAAATGGTAGAGAGTGGGAGTTCCACACTGCTCCCCTCAGCACCCCTCAGCACCCCTAGGAGTCCCCTTCCTCTTCTCTGCCCCTTCTTTACGATCAACCTCGCTCTTTTCCCTTTACTTCTGCATCTCTCTCTTTCTATCTATCTGTCTCTTTCTTCCTCTCTTTCTGTGTGTCTCTCTTTCTGTTACCCTCTCTCTATTCGCTATCTCTCTGTTTCTCTATACCTTCACTCTATCCTCTCTCTCTCTCTCTCTCTCTATCGCTGTGGAATCTGTCACTTTGACCACAGAATCTGTCAGAAACACTCATACCACAGCTATGTCAGAGAAATCACTCTATTCCAGTATTTCATACAAGCATCATAGACATTCTTAGTAAAGCTGTCAATGTATTTGAAGAAGCCATCAAATCATTATTATTCCCACAACTGAACAACATTTCAGTGAGACAACTTAAGAAAGATTTATAATAATACCAAAATATACAACAATATTAGTATAATATTATAATGACACTAATAACATTACATTATAATAATCACATTAACACACACTAGTATAATAATACCAATAACAATAATAATATATTAATCATCATCATCGTATATTCAAATATTACTCAGCAGAAATGACTGTGAATAGTACGAAAATTGTTGTGATTTACGCCGTACTACAACCAATCCAGTCAACATATAACATGAACGTTCTTATATCGGTCAATCGATTCTGTATCTCAATCTGTTCACTCAGCGTTAATGAATGAATGATGATGATAAAGCTCCTTAAAACAAACCATTCTCATCTTGTTTCCATCAATTACACCTCAAACTAATCAAGAGACAATAAAAAGGAAGGAGAATGTATTCTTGTCACATGGCCAGTTCAGCTCATTTCCCTACACACTGTACAGAACATACATGTACTGTGTTATTGTGACAGAACGTTTAAACCAGCTATAAACCAGCAACATTAGAGCAGAAAGTGCTTTCCCACAAACACAGTAATTCTCTGTATCTCACGTTTCTTTTTCCTGATAACTCCTAATTGATGCAGAAAACAGATAAAAGCCACAGCAAACGAGAACGGAGAGGAGGGATGAGAGAGAAAGAAAGAAAAGTGAACACTTACAGAGACGCAGGAACAGAAAGCATCCGGACCGATGATGGTATGTCTCGCACACACACACACACACACACACTGCACTCTCTCTCCCTTTGCGTTGAAGAGACTAATGCACGACTCTCTCTCTCTCACACACACACAGACACACACACTGTAGAGAGCCTCACACTCATAAATACACACTACACCGTCAACACACACTCAAACCGGCACAGCTCGCCCTTTCCTGCCTCCTTATCCACTGATAGAGTACATTACTGGAAAGCAGACTTTTAACCAGACGTTTCTAAGTCATTGTAATCCCTGCATTTATCTCCAAACGTTCTGCTTTTACATGTAATCCTTTACGTTTTTAATTCCACATAGTCTGGTGTTGTTATCTTTTCTCTCTTCCCCTCTTTGCGGATAGATGACTTATTAAAAACTATTTTTTTGCGAAATATAAATGTGTTCTTAATTCGGGGTTAAAACTCAGAGACTTTATCTCCAAACAAAAGATTAGTTTGATCTGGCAAAACAGTACGGTACCTTAATGCAATAAAAGTCAAATGAGAGAGGGCATGTATAAAAAATACCAGTATTAAAACGGGGTATTATGGGTAATCTTTCTTTCAGGGCATTAACATCAAACAGCCATTATTCCCCAGCAAAGCTCGTTTTGTTGTCGACGCGAACTGTAAATCGGTGAGAGTATTTCCACCTCTCTCACACGACAGAGGAAAACATAGGCCGTGGTTGTAAATAAGAATTTGTTCCTAACTGACTTGCCTGGTTAAATAAAGGTAAAATAATACAACAACAAATAAACATCAACCCTCTAAACAGACACTGTAACGACAGAAAAACAATCCCACTTCACTGTGAGATAATGTGTGTGGATATTTTAGTTTAACATCTACAAATAAAAGATTGGACATTTTGTTTAAATGCAAGCTTTTAACCTTTAATGTGTTTGTTTTTTATTTAATCTCCTGGAATTTATAATGAGTTGATTCTGTAAAAACAACCCTGAACAATCTGCTCATGTTCGATAGCAGCTCGACATGAATGTGAGCTGTCTTATCTCAGGGTGTCAAAATAGCCCGTCAGATAAAGCAGAAGTACAACTAGTTGCCAGGCATTCTGAATAGTGAACTGTAGATTGATTCTGTGACTGCCAGGTAGTTAGCTGGTGAACGGGACCTTTCTGAGAAACTCTTGTCAAACTGAATCACACTGTTCACGCTCCCACCTCAGCACATGGAAACAGTGATTGTCACACACACACACACACACACACACACACACACACACACACACACACACACACACACACACACACACACACACACACACACACACACACACACACACACACACACACACACACACACACACACACACACACACACACACACACACACACAGAGACAGACAGACAGACAGACAGACAGACAGACAGACAGACAGACAGACAGACAGACAGACAGACAGACAGACAGACAGACAGACAGACAGACAGACAGACAGACAGACAGTGAGTAACACTGCTGCTTGAACACGGCAATGAACATGTTGACATGAACAACTTAGTTAAACTGGAGCGTGTGCAGTGGAGAGAGAGGGAGGGAAAGAGGAAGAGAGAGAGAGAGAGAGAGAGAGAAAGCGAGAGAGAGAGCGAGAGGGAGAGAGAGCAGGGCCAAAGTCACAGATCACTTCTCATTGTCACTCTGATTACCACAGCTGGACAACACATACACACACAAACACAACCAGTTTGCGCAAGCTTTGCATGCGGTATCGTTAAAAGGCACAGGACAGCCAAACAAACTTTCCATCTCTCCTCTATCATACTCTCTCCCTCATCTATCTATCTATCTATCTATCTATCATACTCTCTCCCTCATCTATCTATCTATCTATCTATCTATCTATCTATCTATCTATCTATCTATCTATCTATCTATCTATCTATCTATCTATCTATCTATCTATCTATCTATCTATCTATCTATCTATCTATCTATCTATCTATCTATCTATCTATCTATCTATCTATCTATCTATCTATCTATCATACTCTCTCCCTCATCTATCTATCTATCTATCTATCTATCTATCTATCTATCTATCTATCTATCTATCTATCTATCTATCTATCTATCTATCTATCTATCTATCTATCTATCTATCTATCTATCTATCTATCTATCTATCTATCTATCTATCTATCTATCTATCTATCTATCTATATATCTATCTATCTATCTATCTCTCTATCTCTCTATCTCTCTATCTCTCTATCTATCAAACAAGTAAAGCTTTGGAACTCAGCAAACACTATTTTGTTTCAGCAAACAGTTTTACAACAAGCAGCACTTTCTCCTTCACAAACACTTCAACAACAACAAAACACTATCTCTCCTTCTCCTTCCTTCCCTCTTCCTCACAGTCCTGTCGTCCCTCTCTCCCCGCGGTCTGTCTGAGCATTATGTGTGTGTGACTGAGAGAGTAAGAGCGTACTTACCTGTTAAACTCCTGAGGTAGCTCAGGGTCTGTGAGCATGCTGGAATAGGTCTGTGGGAACTAGGATTCCTCCGTCTAACACCATGCAGCTCCGACACACAGACGGAACAGAATCACAACCGCCACAACAAGCCTCTCTATTGATCCTTCAACCTCTGAGACAACGGAGACTGTTCCCTCTCTCTCTCTCTCTCTCTCTGTAGCGCTCACACACACTCAGCCTCACACCCTCCCTCTGTCTCTGTCCCTCCTCCTCCTACCCTCCCTGCCCTGTAAGCTGTTAGATCTGGGCTCAGCTCTTAAAGGGCCAGCGCAGAGCACAGTGTGTGTGTGTGTGTGTGTGTGTGTGTGTGTGTGTGTGTGTGTGTGTGTGTGTGTGTGTGTGTGTGTGTGTGTGTGTGTGTGTGTGTGTGTGTGTGTGTGTGTGTGTGTGTGTGTGTGTGTGTGTGTGTGAGTGCGTGCGTGCGTGCGTGTGTGTGTGAGAGAAAGAGAAATACACCGTGAACATTGTTACAACACTGTACATAGACATAATATGACATTTGAAATGTCAGTAGTGTTAGTAGTGTTTCCTGTTCATTTTTTATTGTTTATTTCACGTTAGTTTATTATCTATTTCACTTGCTTTGGCAATGTAAACATATGTTTCCCATGCCAATAAAGCCCTTTGAATTGAATAGAGAGAGAGAGTGTGTGTTTGTGAGGGGAGGGGCTGTGTGGCCGTAGGGATGGTCGCTTCCTTAGAGCAAACACTGCCCCCTTCCTTGAGCTCTGTACACACGCGCACGCACGCACACACACACACACACACACACACACACACACACACACACACACACACACACACACACACACACACACACACACACACACACACACACACACACACACACACACACACACACACACACACACCACTGGTATAGAATCCTCTCAACACACCATTCCAGGTCACCTCTCTGGACCTCAGCATTCGGGTCCTCTTGTCTACATGAGAGCTGATGGGTTTTATTTTCTTTCACAACTTTACAGAGTCTCTTCTCTCCCTTCTCACTGTGAAATAAATCTGCCTGGATACAGTCTTTTTCACAGGTCCTGCTCCTCCGTTCTGAGTATTCATAATAGTAATACGGATGATTATAACACTGTAATAGCCTTTATTGAGTATAACTCCTTCCTCAGTACAGAGGACTCTATGCACTAGTTATCAATGTAGAACAACATATTATACAGAACGAAGGAAACATCAGAACGTTCATAAAGGAATTTAATCAAATATGCATAAACAAGCTTCAACAAGATTATTAAAAATAATGTCCTACACCTCCTATATTGTCCTTCACAGTTCAAATACAAACACACATGCACGCACACGTGTACACACACACACCTGATGAGTACGTGAGTGTGAAGAAGCAGAATTTGGAGTGTGTGTGTGTGTGTGTTTGTGTGCGTGTGGTACTGAGTGTGCGAGCGTCAGGCAGGCAGGCAGACAGCCCTTAGCGCTGTCAGTCACTATTAGGAGTGTGTGGTCTGTGTGTCACAGACAGAGCCAATCAGCCATTGTTCTGGAGGAAAGAAAAACAAACCTGACAGCCTGAAACACAGCAGCCTGGAAAACTTTAAACACGCCATCACTCCATCTGTACTCAACACACACACACACACACACACACACACACACACACACACACACACACACACACACACACACACACACACACACACACACACACACACACATACACGTCTGCTGGCGGAGACACACACACCGGCGTGCAAGCTCATGCACACACATACACTAGCGCACACACACGCGCACGTGAACGTGTGATAAATGCCTGAATGCTTGCAGGCACACCCCCCCACACACACATACACTAATGCACAACGTGAACAAATTCTGTCTACCCAAATATGTATGAATAGTGTGTAACGGGTTTGTCTGTCTTGTTCGTCTACTTGTTCCTACTGACAAATAAGCACAAAAGCTTCACCAGATACACAAGCCCAATTTCACACTCATACCTATCCCCTCTATTTGATCAATAAAATATAGAGTTATGGACGTGATAATATCAACAACTATAACTGTCATTGTGATTCTATTTAGTTTAATCTAATTCTTCATGAAAAATTAAGGAAAACATATCTGGAGGTTAGATGTAATCTCATTCAATCTCAGTAAATTGGTCCTCAAGATTGGAGACGGCATCTCTCCTTGACCTCTGCTGCAAAACAGCTGCAAACCCAATGATAACGTTATTTGTGCATTATACGCAACCTAACTGCTTTATTATACAGACTCAAATGGACCTTAGCTAACTCGCAGTTCCTGGCGGGAATGTTTTCATGGCTTTATTGTTTCCATGGCTTCATGGTTTATTATGATGATGAATCTCTGTGTGTGTCTGTGTGTGTATTTGTGTGTGGGTGAGTGTGTGGGTGAGTGTGTGCGTGTACCCATTGTCATACTTGAGTAAAAGTAACGATACCTTAAATGACTCAAGTAAAAGTGAAAGTCACCCAGTAAAATACTACTTGAGTAAAAGTCTAAAAGTATTTGGTTTTAAATATACTTAAGTATCAAAAGTAAAAGTAGTTGCTAAATGATACTTACTTAATTAAAGGTGGCATTTGTTTTGATTTACAGATAGCCAGGGGCACACTCCAACACTCAGACAAAATTGCCAAAAGAAGCATTTGTGTTTAGTGAGTCTGCTAGATAAGAGGCAGTAGGGATGAACAGCGATGTTCTCTTGAGTGTGTGAACTGGACAATTTTCCTGTCCTGCTAAGCATTCAAAATGAAGCAAGTACTTTTGGGTGTCAGGAAAATTTGATGGAGTCAAAAATACAATATTTTCTTTAGGAATGTAGTGAAGTAAAAGGAAAAGTAGTCAAAAAACATACGCTGAACTAAAATATGAACACAACACGTAAAGTGTTGGTCTCATGAAATAAAAGATCCCAGAAATGTTCCATATGCAAAAAAAGCTTGTTTCTAAAATGTTGCGCATTAATTAGTTTACAAACAGGGATGTGAGCATTTCTCCTTTGCCAAGATAATTCATCCACCTGACAGGTGTGGCATAGCAAGAAGCTGATTAAACAGCATGCTCATTACATAGGTGCACCTTGTGCTGGGGACAATAAAAGGCCACTCTAAAATGTGCAGTTGTGTCACACAACACAATTCCACAGATGTCTCAAGTTTTGAAGGAGCGTGCAATTGGCATTGCCTGCAGGAATGTCCACCAGAGCTGTTGCCATATGATTGAATGTTCATTTCTCTACCATAAGCCACCTCCAATGTTGTTTTAGAGAATTTGAAAGTACGTCCAACCGGTCACACAACCGCAGACCACGTGTAACCATGCCAGCCCAGGACCTCCACATCTGGCTTCTTCACCTGCAGGATTGTCTGAGACCAGCCACCCGGACAGCTGATGAAACTGTGGGTTTGCACAACAGAAGAATTTCTGTACAAACTGTCAGAAACCGTCTCAGGGAAGCTCACCTGCGTGCTTGTCGTCCTCACCAGGGTCTTGACCTGACTGCAGTTTGGCGTCCTGACTGCAGTTTGGTGTCGTAACCGACTTCAGAGGGCAAATGCTCACCTTCGATGGCAACTGGCAGGCTGGAGACTTGTGCTCTTCACGGATTAATCCTGATTTCAACTGTACCGGGCAGATGGCAGACAGTGTGTATGGCGTTGTGCGGTTTGCTGATGTCAACATTGTGTACAGAGTGCCCCATGGTGACGGTGGGGTTATAGTATGGGCAGGTATAAACTACGGCAACGAACACAATTTAATTTTATTGATGGCAATTTGCCATTCATCCGCCGCCATCACCTCATGTTTCAGCGTGATAATGCACAGCCCCATGTCACAAGGATCTGTACACAATTCGTGGAAACTGAAAATGCCCCAGTTCTTCCATGGCCTGCATACTCACCAGACATGTCAACCATTGAGCATGTTTGGGATGCTCTGGATCGACGTGTACGACAGCATGTTCTAGTTCCCGCCAATATCCAGCAACTTCGCACCGCCATTGGAGAGGAGTGAGACAACATTCCACAGGCCACAATCAACAGCCTGATCAACTCTATGCGAAGGAGACGTGTCGCGCTGCATGAGGCAAATGATGGTCACACCAGATACTGACTGGTTTTCGGATCCACACATGTACCTTTTTTTTAATGTATCTGTGACCATAGGTGCATATCTGTATTCCCAGTCAAGTGAAATCCATAGATTAGGGCCTAAGAAATGTATTTAAATTGACTGATTTCCATATATGAAATGTAACTCAGTAAAATCTTTGAAATTGTTGCATGTTGCGTTTATATTGTTGTTCAGCGTAAATAGTGAAGTAGAGTACAGATACCTCAAAACACAACTTAAGTAGTACTTGAAAGTATTTTTACTTAAGTACTTCGCACAGCTGCGTGTTTGTGAGTACGTGTGCGTGTAAGTGTTTGGAATCGTCTTGAAAAGCGTATTTGAATACGACTACAAGGATGTCATTTGACAATGAGAGAAGAAAGCAGAAACTCCGTATCTTTTTAACTAGCTACTCTTAGGTAGCCATTGTTCCTCGTTAAACTATTTAGAGAACCTTCACGTCAAGGCTGCAGTAGGGAACGAGACCGAGAGAGATGGAGGAGGTTCTATGAACGGTAAAAAGGGGAAGAAAAAGAAAACAGCAGCACGGTAGAGAATGAAAAAAAAAACAGTGAATTCATCTGAGGTGAAACAAAAGGTGTTAGAAAAAAGCAGAATGCTGCTTTGATTATGTACAGCGCTAGGAAAATACAGTAACGTAAAATACAGTAACGTAAAATACAGTAACGTAAAATACAGTAACGTAAAATACAGTAACGTAAAATACAGTAACGTAAAATACAGAAGTTGAGTCCTTAACCTTATTGAGGTATAGCCGTGACCTAAAATGAATTATGTTTTCAGTGCGTAGACCAGGAGAGGTGAGGAGTTATGTGTAACACACACACACACACACACACACACACACACACACACACACACACACACACACACACACACACACACACACACACACACACACACACACAAGGTCCATTACAATGAAGCCGTTCATCAGAGACCCGGTGTCGTCGACCCTCACAGCTGTAGTGCATTAGAGGCCCAGAGATCACAGGGTCTGCAGGAGACAGGCAGTAAACATTCCCCTTCCTCAATATTACACACACACACACACACACACACACACACACACACACACACACACACACACACACACACACACACACACACACACACACACACACACACACACACACACACACACACACACAACAACAACAAAAATACACACACACACACACACATCAGGGCCATTAGAACGAGCAGTCTGACCCTCCTCCCTGCCCTCCATGTCCCTCTCTACTCAATCTGGGGAATAGAAGGAGAAATGAGGGAGGGAGACTAGGGTGGAGGTCATTGCACGGATGATGTTTAACAAAACAGCACCTTAGAGAATGCTGCCCTATGTACACAGAGTCTAGATCTGACAAGCGGGGAATGGGATTTCCCAATTGTTTGGGGCATACAATATGGCTCAGTGTTTGAATGATTTGTTTGGTGCAGTCATTGTTGCTGATCCTTATTGAGGGTGTCAATAATGTTGGATTGGACTGTATATAGAGGTATTATACTGTTTTTATACTGTTTTTCACACTGTGTTTTCATGTACTGTATTATTTACATACATTACATGACCAAACAATGTGGACACCTGCTCTTCGAACATCTCATACCAAAATCATGGGCATTATTACAGAGTTGGTCCCTCCTTAGTTGCTATAACAGCCTCTCCACTCTTCTGGCGATTAGGCCTGGCTCGCAGTCAGCATTCCAATTAATCCCAAAGGTGTTCGATGGGGTTGAGGTCAGGGCTTTGCACAGGCCAGTCAAATTCTTCCACACAGATCTCGACAAAACATTTCTGTATGGACCTCACTTTGAGCACGGGGGAATTGTCATGCTGAAACAGGAAAGGGCCTTCCCCAAGCTGTTGCCACAAAGTTGGAAGCACAGAATTGTCTAGAATGTCATTGTATGCTGTAGCGTTACGATTTCCCTTCACTGGAACTAAGGGGCCTAGCCGAACCATGAAAAACAGCCCCAAACAATTATTCCTCCTCCACCAAACTTTAGAGTTGGCACTATGCATTGTCTGTCGGCCTGCCAGATGGTGAAGTGTGATTCATTACTCCAGAGAATGCATTTCCACTGCTCCAGAGTACACCACTCCAGCTGACCCTTGGCATTGTGCATGGTGATCTTAGGCTTGTACGGCTGCTCGTCCATTGAAGCCCATTTCATGAAACTCCCGACGAACAGTTCTTGTGCTGACATTGCTTCCAGAGGCAGTTTGGAACTCAGTAGTGAGTGTTGCAACCTAGGACAGACAATTTTTACACGCTACTCGCTAGAGTACTCAGCGGTCCCATTCTGTGAGCTTGTGTGGCCTACCACTTCGCGGCTGAGCCGTTGTTGCTCCTAGACGCATCCACTTCACAATAACAGCACTTACAGTTGACCGGGGCAGCTCTAGCAGGGCAGAAATTTGACTAACTGACTTTTGGAAAGGTGGTATCTTATGACGGTGCCACGTTGAAAGTCACTGAGCTCTTCAGTAAGGCCATTCTACTGCCAATGTTTGTCTATGGAGAATGCATGGCGGTGTGCTCGATTTTATACAGCTGTCAGCAACGTGTGTGGCTGAAATAGCTGAATCAACTAATTTGAAGGGGTGTCCACATACTTTTATATACATAGTGTAGCTCATTCTAATATACTGTACATGTAGCAGATATGAATCGGTTACTCATGGTCACGTGATGACGTAGCCCTGCCTGTAAACTTAAAAACCAGTGTCTGCCCTGGTCCAAGTGGGAATTTCCTCTTGGTCTAATACGTTGGTTGTTCCCGTGACACCGTGGGAGACCCCGGTTCATATCCCGTGTGTTACATACGCGTATCATATACTGCTTTTGGATCACTGATAAAGTGTTATTTGTGTTTTTAAGTGGATTTGTCCTGTCACCCATGATTTCTTGCTTCTAGTTTTGATTATTGTTTTTTGTACTATTATTTGATGATTATTTAGTTTGACATTTGTTTCCTGCGCTGTTCGGAGCTAGTAACGCAGGCATTTCGCTGCACCTACTATAACATCTGCTCAACTATGCACGTGACCAATACATGTTGATTTGATGTGACCATGACAGAAAAACACCCTCGCTTCCTGCCTCCTCCCTCCCTCTCTCCTTGTCCCTGCGTCAGCTCTGGTGTCAATACCTGAGACCTCAGACATCTTTCCCTCCATCTCTCCCTCCTCTCCTCTCCCTCTCTCCTTCCTCTCCCTCCTTCTTCTCCTCATCCTGTATAAGAACTCAGAGCAGACCCAGAGCTCAGGGCTGGGCAGTGAGGGACAGACAGTGACAGTCCTGTGAAGTGGGTTTATCAGACACACAGGAGTACTGGAGGACGTGGCTCTCAGAAGGTTGAGTGGCAGTGGAGAGAAACCATTAAGATAGCCTGCTATCTCTCTCTGCCAGGAGAGTCCATAGTGGGTGTATGCACACACATACTAACCAGACACAGGCCTGACAGACAGACAGACAGACAGACAGGCAGATAGACACACAGACAGCAGACATCACCACACAACCCTCTGAAGTCAGTCATAACACTAAGGATACTGATCTAATAGGATGTGGCCTCTGCTATCCCTGCCCATACAGACACCTAGGCAACAGAGGAAGCCTGAATGTCAGTGGGGAAAGAGGAGGATGACGGGTGATAAGATCGTTCTCTCTTGCTCTCTCTCTGTCTCTCCCACCAATTCCTCTCTCTTTCTCCTTCCCCTCTCTCTTTCTCACCCCACTTTCTCTCTGCATCTCTCTTCCTCACTCTGTCTTTCTGTCCATTTGTCTGATAGACCCTTTGCAGCAACATGTCCAGGCATACCACTCTGCAGCTGAATAGTCCTCTATATGTTATAATTGACTGGGCTATAAACAGTAGGCTAAACTAGGAGACAGTATGTGTTCTCTCTATGACAATTCTATGCTCTCTGTCACTATTCTGATACAGAATATCAGAACTTCCCAGCCCAGTTAAACAGCAAACACAACTGTCTGTAACCCAGCTGCAACAACACTTTGTACTTCCCTTTAAATGTTGAATAAAGCTTTTTTTTTTGATGACTCCCCAGTCTAGAAAATGAATTTACCAAAACATACTATTGCGAGTGCCTTCCTAGCCTGTTACTAATTAGTTTGCTTTTTATTCACCTCAAATTGTTCATTATTGCAATAATAAATAGAGCTATTTTTCATATCTGTTAGTTATTGTTAAGCTTTAGCTACTGAAAAATAATTAACCTAGCTGTGCTTTGTGTCAGACACACAACACAGCAAAACAATACAGCCAGCGACTGAAAAGGACTCTCATGTCAACAAAGGGTTAATGAATGTTTCTAAAAGGGGATAAATAAAAGGTAAATGATTGACAAAGCATGTGTGTATGTACATAGACAGCGACCCACTCATGCACACACGCACACGCACACACACACACACACACACACACACACACACACACACACACACACACACACACACACACACACACACACACACACACACACACACACACACACACACACACACACACACACACATAGAACAAGCTCAACATCCATCCTACCTACAGTATCCCCCCCTCTTCACTTCTCACACAAAGACAGAACCAAACAACATAGCTTCTCCTTCTTTCTCCTTATTAAAAACCTCTTCATTATGTACAGTGGCGTTTCACTACGGCCTTTAGAGGACACGCTGATTGGGGCTAGCTTGGGTGGAGGAGAGGAGAGAAGACATTGAACAGGAGGAGGAGAAGAAGAGAAGGAGAAAAAGAGAGAGAAGAAGAGCCTTGAGGAGGAGAGGAGAGCCTTGAGGAGGAGAGGAGAGTTGGAGAGCCTTGAGGAGGAGAGGAGAGGAGGAGAGCCTTGAGGAGGAGAGGAGAGGAGGAGAGGAGAGGAGCCTTGATGAGGAGAGGAGAGGAGGAGATTCTTGAGGAGGTGAGGAGAGGAGGAGAGCCTTGAGAAGGAGAGGAGAGGAGGAGAGCCTTGAGAAGGAGAGGAGAGGAGAAGAGCCTTGAGGAGGAGAGGAGAGGAGGAGAGCCTTGAGGAGGAGAGGAGAGGAGGAGAGCCTTGAGGAGGAGAGGAGAGGAGGAGAGCCTTGAGAAGGAGAGGAGAGGAGGAGAGCCTTGAGAAGGAGAGGAGAGGAGAAGAGCCTTGAGGAGGAGAGGAGAGGAGGAGAGCCTTGAGGAGGAGAGGAGAGGAGGAGAGCCTTGAGAAGGAGAGGAGAGGAGGAGAGGAGGAGAGCCTTGAGGAGGAGAGGAGAGGAGGAGAGCCTTGAGAAGGAGAGGAGGAGAGGAGAGGAGGAGAGGCGAGGATGAGAGCCTAGAGAAGGAGAGGAGAGGAGGAGAGCCTTGAGGAAGAGAGGAGAGGAGGAGAGCCTTGAGAAGGAGAGGAGAGGAGGAGTGCCTTGAGGAGGAGAGGAGAGGAGGAGTGCCTTGAGGAGGAGAGGAGAGGAGGAGAGCCTTGAGGAGGAGAGGAGAGGAGGAGAGGAGAGGAGGAGAGCCTTGAGCAGGAGAGGAGAGGAGGAGAGCCTTGAGGAGGAGAGGAGAGGAGAGGAGCCTTGAGGAGGAGAGGAGAGGAGGAGATTCTTGAGGAGGAGAGGAGAGGAGGAGAGCCTTGAGAAGGAGAGGAGAGGAGGAGAGCCTTGAGAAGGAGAGGAGAGGAGAAGAGCCTTGAGGAGGAGAGGAGAGGAGGAGAGCCTTGAGGAGGAGAGGAGAGGAGGAGAGCCTTGAGAAGGAGAGGAGAGGAGGAGAGCCTTGAGAAGGAGAGGAGAGGAGAAGAGCCTTGAGGAGGAGAGGAGAGGAGGAGAGCCTTGAGGAGGAGAGGAGAGGAGGAGAGCCTTGAGGAGGAGAGGAGAGGAGAGGAGGAGAGCCTTGAGGAGGAGAGGAGAGGAGGAGAGCCTTGAGAAGGAGAGGAGAGGAGGAGAGGAGAGGAGGAGAGGAGAGGATGAGAGCCTAGAGAAGGAGAGGAGAGGAGGAGAGCCTTGAGGAGGAGAGGAGAGGAGGAGAGCCTTGAGAAGGAGAGGAGAGGAGGAGTGCCTTGAGGAGGAGAGGAGAGGAGGAGAGCCTTGAGGAGGAGAGGAGAGGAGGAGTGCCTTGAGGAGGAGAGGAGAGGAGGAGAGCCTTGAGGAGGAGAGGAGAGGAGGAGAGGAGAGGAGGAGAGCCTTGAGGAGGAGAGGAGGAGAGCCTTGAGAAGGAGATGAGAGGAGGAGAGCCTTGAGGAGGAGAGGAGAGGAGGAGAGCCTTGAGGAGGAGAGGAGAGGAGGAGAGCCTTGAGAAGGAGAGGAGAGGAGGAGTGCCTTGAGGAGGAGAGGAGGAGAGCCTTGAGGAGGAGAGGAGAGGAGAGGAGAGGAGGAGAGGAGAGGAGAGGAGGAGAGCCTTGAGGAGGAGAGGAGGAGAGCCTTGAGAAGAGGACTACTTTCACACTGCTGTTCCAAAGAGCTGCCCTGTTTCATGTGGATATAGAGCCACACACCTCCCTGGTCTGAGAGGTTAGACTGAGTCAGAGTACAGGAAGCTTTTACCTGGGTCAAATTGGATTCGGACACAACTGATGTAACAGACTGAGAAAACGGTTGATAGAATAGCACTTCACCGTCTCAAGTGCTCTGTCTGCCCTACCAAACAAGTGTCAAACAACAGCACACTTCATCTTGTGCAATACAAGAGCTGTTTAGCGGATGGAAAGTGCTTTTGTACCGAGTGTGTGTGTGTGTGTGTGTGTGTGTGTGTGTGTGTGTGTGTGTGTGTGTGTGTGTGTGTGTGTGTGTGTGTGTGTGTGTGTGTGTGTGTGTGTGTGTGTGTGTGTGTGTGTGTGTGTGGGAATAAAGAGGGAAGAATACAGGAAAGGAGGGATGATGGAGGATAGAAGAATGAGTGTGGAGGTTTTAGATCTCTCTGCACCATTAGAGACGTGGCGAAGCTCGGCAGGAGGTAATGACCTCCTTGTCTGTCCCTCCACGTCAAGAATAAAACACACACTCCCACACATACACACCTCACTCAACCGCCAAACGCATATTCACTGCACACACACACTTCCCCGCACGCCCATTAGTCGTCATCTCAATGTATCTGTACATCTACAGCACACACACATACACACCGTGACTTTATTCAGCCAGCCAGTGGGATTTGGCATCTTCTCCCCGGAAGACGACGTTGTTTCACAGCATCTTTAGAAAACCAAATCTGTGCTTTTTTTGTGTTGCACATCACACACAAACCCCTTCAAATGATGTGTTTCAGTTGAGCGGTCTGTGTGTGTGTGTGTGTGTGTGTGTGTGTGTGTGTGTGTGTGTGTGTGTGTGTGTGTGTGTGTGTGTGTGTGTGTGTGTGTGTGTGTGTGTGAGTGAGTGAGTGAGTGAGTGAGTGAGTGAGTGAGTGAGTGAGTGAGTGAGTGAGTGAGTGAGTGAGTGAGTGAGTGAGTGAGTGAGTGAGTGAGTGAGTGAGTGAGTGAGTGAGTGAGTGAGTGAGTGAGTGAGTGAGTGAGTGAGTGAGTGAGTGAGTGAGAAGTGTGTGTATTCAGTCAGTAGTATAGGAGAGAGAGGCTGCTCGCGGTATTGATGTGATTTTCTACAGTATGCTTTGTGGCGGAGCGTTTTAAAAAGTCCATCTGGGGGAAACAACAGCACAGGAGACTGTAGTGTACCAAGCGCTACAGCTCCAGGCACTAGGAGACTAGATTCAAGATGCTACTGTCTCTCCAAACAATGACTCACTCACTGTTTTTCATTTAACCATATTCTTTAAGTAAAGAGATAATCTCATTTCTAAAAAAATAAAAAAATAAACAGCAGCATGGGATGGGGAGTCTTTGAAAACATGTATTCACGTTTTTCTTTAGATCATGGCCATGTGTAGGACGGTACAATGATTCTGATGCTATAATATACTGTCTATAGGACCTGTGTTGGTACAGGTAAGCTGTAGACGTGAGCCCCGTGGCAGTGTTGGTCTGTTGTGTCTCTCAGTGTGTGGGTGAGACACAATTGCATGGAGAGGGAGCTGAGCTGAGATGCCATGAGACTAGGTCAGATACTGAACAGGTCTCCTCTTTTCTCTTCTCCTCTTCTCTACCCTCCGCTCCTCTTCTCCTTTTCCTCTCCTCTCCGGCTGGGGTCCCCCCTTTCTTTGTCTGCCCAGCCCTTCTGCCTCCCCCTCGAGGGCTGAGGTTGGCACTAGGGGGCTGTGGTTGGAGTTTGGCATTAGGTTCCAGGCTGATTGGGTGTCCCTAGAGCTCGTAGAAGCAGTACTGTGGAGCCTCCAAGTCCCAGCAGTCCCACTGGGGGAGGGAGTCTGCCTTGGCAGAGGGGGGTCTGCGTACCATCAGAGTCATGGATTAGGATTGTAAGGGCTTGGAGGTATGGAGGTGTGGTGGTATGGAGGTATGGAGGTATGGTGGTATGGAGGTATGGGGGTATGGTGGTATGGAGGTATGGAGGTATGGTGGTATGAAGGTATGGTGGTATGGTGATATGGAGGTATGGTGGTATGGAGGTATGGTGGTATGAAGGTATGGTGGTGTGGTGATATGGAGGTATGGTAGTATGGAGGTATGGTGGTATGAAGGTATGGTGGTATGGAGGTATGGTGGTATGAAGGTATGGTGGTGTGGTGATATGGTGGTATGGTGATATGGAGGTATGGTGGTATGGAGGTATGGAGGTATGGAGGTATGGTGGTATGGAGGTATGGGGGTATGGTGGTATGGAGGTATGGTGGTATGGTGGTATGGTGATATGGAGGTATGGAGGTATGGAGGTGTGGTGGTGTGGAGGTGTGGCGGTGTGGAGGTATGGAGGTATGGTGGTATGGAGGTATGGAGGTATGGTGGTATGGAGGTATGGTGGTATGGTGGTATGGAGGTATGGAGGTATGGTGTTATGGAGGTATGGTGGTATGGTGGTATGGAGGTATGGAGGTATGGAGGTATGGTGGTATGGAGGTATGGAGGTATGGTGGTATGGAGGTATGGAGGTATGGTGTTATGGAGGTATGGAGGTATGGTGTTATGGAGGTATGGTGGTATGGAGGTATGGAGGTATGGTGGTATGGAGGTATGGTGGTATGGAGGTGTGGAGGTGTGGTGGTGTGGAGGCGTGGTGGTATGGAGGCATGGTGATATGGAGGTATGGTGGTATGGAGGTATGGAGGTATGGAGGTATGGAGGTATGGTGGTATGGTGGTATGGTGGTATGGAGGTATGGAGGTATGGTGGTATGGAGGTATGGTGGAATGGTGGTATGGAGGTATGGAGGTATGGAGGTATGGTGTTATGGAGGTATGGAGGTATGGTGTTATGGAGGTATGGTGGTATGGAGGTATGGAGGTATGGTGGTATGGAGGTATGGTGGTATGGAGGTGTGGAGGTGTGGTGGTGTGGAGGCGTGGTGGTATGGAGGCATGGTGATATGGAGGTATGGTGGTATGGAGGTATGGAGGTATGGTGGTATGGTGGTGTGGGGGTGTGGTGGTGTGGAGGTGTGGCGGTGTGGATGTATGGTGGTATGGTGGTATGGAGGTATGGTGGTATGGTGGTATGGAGGTATGGTGGTATGGAGGTATGGAGGTATGGTGGTATGGAGGTATGGTGGTATGGTGGTATGGTGGTATGGTGGTATGGTGGTATGGTGGTATGGTGGTATGGTGGTATGGTGGTATGGTGGTATGGTGGTATGGTGGTATGGTGGTATGGTGGTATGGTGGTATGGTGGTATGGTGGTATGGAGGTATGGTGAGGGGACAGCAGGCTAGAAGATGTACCCTCAGGTGTACAGGATTTGGAGAAGAGGGGAAAGGAATGGATGCTAGCCAGTTGGCCTTGCGCCACACATTGAGCTGTAGAGAAACATCTCTAAACCTTTTACAGTCTAAAACCCACCATTTACTGCTGCCTGACTCCAGCTCTGGGATAATTACACCACAACCTGCACGTACTTACATAACCTATTTACATCAGATTTCAGTATTTGCTCATTGTGCTTAATGTTAGCTGAGGTAGTTCTATGTGCTTTCTGGGCAATGCATAAAAGACAACGAAACAAGACGGCATACAGTACTAGCTAGCTGTAAATTGATATTAAATTCAAATGTTTATACAGTACTAGCTAGCTGTAAATTGATATTAAATTCAAATGTTTATACAGTACTAGCTAGCTGTAAATTGATATAATAATTATAATATATATACAGTACATTTGATTAAAATGTGTAATCTGTTATTAAGTGGTTGTACACAGAGTATCATTTCTTTATGCATGTTTGAGTTTGTACACGTATGTAAGAGCTTGAGAATGTCTACGTTATTCTGTAAATACTGTATATTGTATGTCTGTACAGTATATACAGGTCTACAAGAAGGAATAGCTCAATGTATTTGTGTATTGTTGTAGTCATTCGGCCCACCTCTATCCACCCTCACTGTGAGAACGAACTGGCACACAGATGGTTAAGCCTACCCAGCGCTGAGTAGGAGAAGTGGGAGGTGGAGTAGGGCCAGGGGGCGGAGGGCACTGCAGATGGCACAGAGGGCATTGCCAATACGGCCTGCACAGGGAGGTGAGGACAGGAAGGGTGAAGGTGGGAAGAGGAGGGGGTACAGTACAATGGCATCAAAATGCACGTATTGTTGATTCTTCAATCATCCTTTAGAAGTATGGTTGGGGGTAGGTGGCAGGAGGGTAGAGGAGGGGGTAAAATACCCTCGCTATGTACCCACATTAGCTTGATCCAGTATGGCACACAAAGCCCTGGCATCTCCCTGGCACCTCTGCCCACGCGGAGCGACACGGCTCTGCACGGAGAGACAAGGCAGGCCCTGCCAGGGGGGCTTGGAGGGGGGGGGGGGGGGGCTGTGTGTGTAAGTCTCTGAGGTGTGTGTGGGTGGTGGGGGTCGTGTGTGTGTGTGTGTCTCTCTCTCTCTCTCTCTGGTGTGTGTGACCCACCCACTCAGCAGAGAGTACACACCCCGGACCTCCAACCCCTCATTAACCAGTTTAGATCCCCATGTGTGTGTGATGCCTGTTCTCTTTGATATTCAATAGGACTAATTCTCCTTAGATTCCCTACAGTCATTATTCCTGAGTTAGGTTGTTTGAGCTGGGAAATAGAGTTCATTTGACCCTGACATGGTCTCAACATTGTTTTAGCGTTGTTTACCTTCAGTTCCTATACGTACCACCAGAGAGACACTGAACCTCTATGGTAATGTAAATAGCACACTATTTACATAAAACACCAAACTAATGATTAAGGGATACTGTTTTTTTATCTATGTATCATATCGTCGTTTGAGGTGCTACCTAATTTGCTCATCGTGCATAACTTAACGTCTAATACCAATATTATAATATAACGAGGTAGTTAAGAGCAGGTTTCGTGATAAATCTTGCTCTTGAGGCAGCTCTGCAGAGGGATCACCAGCTAGCACAGTCACAAAGTCATAAAATCTGATTTTAAACCTAACCCTAACCTTAACCCTAACCTTAACCACACTGCTAACCCTAATGCCCAACCCTAACCTTAAAATAAGACCAATAACCTAATTTTGTTTTCATTACTTTTTACAATATAGCCAATTTTGCCTTTGCAGCTGGCCTATCTAAGGGAAATCACTCAGATCTGACTTCAGGACAAGACTCATGACAATAAATGTCAACCTGCTAGTTAAAACATCACAGTTTTATTAAATGTCTTCCTATATAGTACACATCACACCGTAGGCTATGTCATGACGTTGGCCTGGGGGTAGGTTTATGACAGTCATAAATACCTCTTTCCCCCTTTTTCCCTCTCCCTACTATAACTTTTTATGGCTGCAGGGGCAGTATTGAGTAGCTCTGATTAAAGGTGCCCATTTCAAACGGCCTCGTACTCAATTCTTGCTCGTACAATATGCATATTATTATTACTATTGGATAGAAAACACTCTCTAGTTTCTAAAACCGTTTGAATTATATCTGTGAGTCAAACAGAACTCATTTGGCACAAACTTCCTGACCAGGAAGTGGAAAGTCTGAAATCGAGGCTCTGTTCTTCTTCCTGCCTATACATGGGCATGATACGTAAGAGTCTACGTGCACTTCATAGACCTTCCCCTGGATGTCAAGAGGCTGTGAGAGAAGAAATTTAGTGTTTATCTTGGTCTGAATTTGAATACAAGCTCTTTGTATGACGTGTCCCTCATTTCCGGTACTCTTGGGAGCGCGAGGTGGACAGTGGGATTGCCTTCTGTTTAGCTGCCGTTATGGACGACTACTATCTCCGGCTTTGATTTTATTTGATACATGTGACCATATCATCGTAAAGTATGTTTTTTCAATATAGTTTATTCAGATTATTGAAATTTTTTCGGGAGTTTTGCCGTGTTCCGTTCTCTGACTTGGAGAGATCCGTGCCACTTGGCTAGTGCGCGTGCTAAATCAAGAGGGAAAGTTGCCGTTCTAAATCCAAACAACGATTGTTCTGGACAAAGGACACCTTGTCCAACATTCTGATGAAAGATCAGCAAAAGTAACAAACATTTTATGATGCTATTTCATATATCTGTCGTACATGTGAACTAGTCGTGGGCGCCCAACGTTTGGGTACTCTAGCTATACCGAAGCTGCATATCGTAATGAAGTTATTTTTAGAATTCTAACACTGCGATTTCATTAAGAACTAATGGATCTATCATTTCATATACAACATGTATTTTTTAGTTATGTTTATGAATATCTATTTGGTCAGAATATGTGTGTCAGAAAAAGTGTCAGGAAAAATCCAGACGTAGTGGGAAAAAGTAGCTAAGTTAGCACAATGTGTAACCATTGATTTCAGCTCTAAATATGCACATTTTCGAACAAAACATAAGTGTATGTATAACCTGATGTTATAGGACTGTCATCTGAGGAAGAAAATCAAGGTTAGTCAAAAATTATATATCTTTTGCTTGTTTGTTACGATCGCTTACTTTTGCTACTGGGAAATTGCTTGTGTTTTTGGCTATTGTGGTAAGCTAATATAACGCTATATTGTGTTTTCGCTGTAAAACACTTGATAAATCAGAAATATTGTCTGGAATCACAAGATGCCTGTCTTTCAATTGCTGTACACTATGTATTTTTCAGAAATGTTTTATGATGAGCATTTAGTTATTTGGCGTTGGTGTCTGTAATTATTCTGTCTGCTTTCGGTGCAATTTCTGATTGTAGCTGCAATGTAAACTATGATTTATACCTGAAATATGCACATTTTTCGAACAAAACATAGATTTATTGAATAACATGTTATAAGACTGTCATCTGATGAAGTTGTTTGTTGGTTAGTTTGGTTGGTTCTTGGTTAGTTAGGTTGGCTTTGTGCATGCTACCTGTGCTGTGAAAAATGTCTGTCCTTTTTTGTATTTGGTGGTGAGCTAACATAAATATACGTGGTGTTTTCGCTGTAAAACATTTAAAAAATCGGACATGTTGGCTGGATTCACAAGATGTGTACCTTTCATATGCTGTATTGGACTTGTTAATGTGTGAAAGTTAAATATTTAAAAAAAATATATTTTGAATTTCGCGCCCTGCACTTGAGCTGGCTGTTGTCATAAGTGTACCGACGTCGGGCTTGCAGCCATAAGAAGATAACTGATGTGACATAAGAAAACCCATTGGTTAACATAGAGATTCTGAGAACATCAGAAGTTGGGGGGAAATAAACTATATTCTGGTAATCCGACCAACTGAACATATGCGGTGGTACTTAAGGTATATTATGTCAGTTCGGTTGCCCTCTGACACATTCTCATCAATGATAGAATGACATAAACTCGACTGTGGAAAGTCTAAACGTCAGAGGTATCGGATTCACATGGAATTGTTGTTTAATTCAAATGTTTGAATATGAAATTATTTGTGAAGAGATGAAATGTAATTTTAGCTTCCAAATGAGAGATTTGGGTTTTCATAAGTTTGGCTTCTGCTCAACCAGGGGCCCGCCCCTGTGAAGAGACATGGGTTATACACTTTTCAGACACACCCCTCTCCCTCCACTATAAAAGCCATTGACAAAAATATAACTTCCTGTTCCGGGTACATTTAGGATGATGATCCGATGTCAGAATGGTTCAGATAATAACTACAGAACTAAGCCAACATCAGCATGGACTTTGGTTGTAAATTGTATGAACTTTGAACTCGTATTCACTACAGAAGTGATACCTCCTAGCCGTTGAGTTAGCAACAGCTGCTAAAAACGCAGGTTAGGAAGGACAGTCAGAGTATCCCGTCTACTACACATCGACGTTACTCCAACGTATCCAGTGACCACCAGAGACATTCTTCAAAGGACAGAGGACTCGGTTTGGCAAGACGGTCTTCCATCTACCACCAACCTACTGAAGCGCAGCTCAGAGTAAATATTTATTGCATTTTCCTTTTCTAAATGGGCGGTAATTTAGAATGCATAAGATACTGTATTTACGATGGTACAGCTTCGCCTATGTTCCAGTCTCCCGCTCTTTCACTAAAACTCAGCCCCTTCCCTTTGTGTAACAAGCTGTCAGATCTATTCCTCCCGCTAGGGACGTTTTTCTTTATGACGGCAATTTGTGATCAAGTTATGATTTAATTGTGTATGTGTGATTCTGTGTAATTAGTTAGGTATTTTGTAAATAAATAATTAAACCCAATTTTTGTATTGCTGATTCAACTTGTTAGCCAGGATTCTTGCAGATAACCAAGGATTTACCACTTTCAGATGAGACTGAATAAAATGACGATTAATGTGACTGCTATGGATATAAAATATTACTAAATCTTTAAGAGTTTATTCGAAAGATAACAGCTCTATAAATATTCTTTTGTGGTGTCCCTCTCTAGTTAATTACATCTACATGATTAGTTCAATCAGGTAATATTAATTACGGAGAAATTATTTTATAGAATAGCATGTCATAGCAATTAATCTGGCATAGCCAAAGACACGGCAGCTATATGTGACCGACCACCTTGATTTGGTGAAATTGTGTTTTTTACATTGGATAAAAGTAGAGCCTCAGAGCTAGAAACTGATATATCATACACTGCAGTTGAGGAACAATGGGAAAGTAATTCTGCTTTGAAAGTTGATAAACTTGTAACCCCACTTTTGAAAAAATGGCCCTTGAATGTTTTGGTACACCTACTGGAGAGCTCTTCTTTGTCTACAATCATTCAGCATCGTTCACACCCTCTTAAGCATTAGCCCCACCCATCTTTTTAAGGATTCACATGTCAGGACATGTGGTAAACACACACCATATCAAATTAAATCTAAGTTTATTTGTCACATGCACAGGATACAGAAGGTGTAAACGGTACAGTGAAGTGGTAACTTTCATATTAGCAACATCAAACACAGAAAGTGTCCAGATAAAAATATTTGATAAATATTTTGATAATTGTTAGATGATGCTTGTCTAAATTGATGGGTTGTGTAACAATCCGGCCGAAGTGGAGACTTTTGTTTAGACATGTAGCTAAGCACCAAGCTAGCTAGCTAAACAATTAACCGGAATAATCCCAACTCATACTACTACCAATACAAACATTGTCATAATGTAGCTGTAGTATGAAACTACAGGTAGCTAAAGCTAACAAACTAGGTTAAATGTTAGCTAGCTAACATTAGGATATAACTAGCAATGCAAATGGTTTTCTGATTCGAATAATATTACTACACAGATCATACACGTAACGTTAGCTATACCTTGGGGACTGACTATACCTTGCTTTTCCACAGTATATGTACACAGCAAATTCTCCAGTGAACTCATCACTGATCACTGAAAGAGTTCAATTTAGAGTTCAATTTAACACTGGGCCAGTATCTATACTGGTCCACACTTTTGAGTTACGTTACACTTTGTCAGTGTTAGGGAATTAACACTTTCAGGGCTTTATTTGAACAAACCTAACACAATGGTAAATCTAAGCTCTAGTGGTAGCGCTATAGGTAGCGCTATAGGTCCAGGTATGTGTCCGAAATATATTTGCTGTTTTCACAGCTGTTATGAGTCCAATAAATGGCGGTGCCGCGAAAGGGCCTGGCTTTGATGAACAAACAAGTTGTGACGAGGGCTTGGCGCTTGGCCACTCACTAGCCAATCAAGGCATTCCGTGGCTTAATACTGCATGCATTTGTCTCAAGTCTTGTAGGTTATTGACAGTCTTTGCCTTGTCATCAACTCCAATTAGACTAGGGGCATCGCACTTCTCCTCAACTAAAAAATACTAGGCTCCCATAAATTGTATTGTATTTTTGGGCAGTGGTGATTTTAACATGTACATTTTGGTGGAGCAAAACCCCAAAAAAGTGGGATGCATGCCAGCAAAGTCACTACACAACACAACACTAAACAATACATTAACGCTAGCCGTAAATAGAGCCCTCAGTGTTATGCAATAACACGTCATATAGTATTTTTAACACTAGGAAGTGTATATAGTCTACACCAATGATGTTATTAATAACACCTCATATAGTATTTTTAACCATTCGACCAAGAGTTCTAATCTCTTGACAAGGTCACTCAGTGTTGGGTTAAGGACATTAACGCCCCCACTAAGCCATGCCTCTCTGATCCTTCCACTAAGGTCAGGGTTAAGGTTTGGAATAGAGACATTTAAAAAAAGAAGAAAAAAAGAGTGCCTGGCACTGGGATTGAACGCGTGACCCTTCGGAGCTCGCGGCTTACGCCAATCAGCCATCCCCATCCCCATCGACAACGCCCTAGCAAATCCCAAGCCTACTTGATGGTAATATCGCTCACCGTTGCCCCTAGTGGCCCGTTTCGAAGGCATCTCCTGACGTCATGGGGACCTGGACAAACGTCAAATATTGCCTTGGATCTCCCCCTTCTCCCTCTCTCTATATCCTCTCTCCTACCTCTTCCTCCTCCTACCTCTCCCTCCTCCCTCCCTCCACCCCCTCCTGTCCAGAGGACCCTGTCTACCTATTAACCAGACAGTCATGTCACCCTCTCTGACTCTTCCACTAATACTGATAATGCCTTATACCTTCCCTGCAACAACCCAGACACACAGAGGCACACGCGTCCGTTGTCCGCAAAGATGTTCACATATGCACACACTCACACACACACACAGACACAGACACACACAGACACACACACAGATGACTGTCTCCACCACGCTTGCTATTCTGACAAAGTCATAAGGCATGTTCATAATGTCTGAATGTGTCTCTGCTATAGAAGGCTACAGAGCTACAGTATACAGTGGATCAGTGCAACATATGCTTATTGAACTAACACTTGTGACCACAGTTCTCCAATTCAGTATAATGTATGTGGCCCAAGAGGGAATCCAACCCATAAACCATAGTTCATAATCCAACCTCCAACCAACTGAGACATCAAAACCATATGGAACCATTAGCTAACATTATATTACATGCTGTCACTGTGAGAGCAGAGGCTGACTATGCAGCTCTGAACGCTCCCATTGTCCGAGAGCGAGAGAGAGAGAGAGAGAGAGAGAGAGAGAGAGAGAGAGAGAGAGAGAGAGAGAGAGAGAGAGAGAGAGAGAGAGAGAGAGAGAGAGAGAGAGAGAGAGAGAGAGAGAGAGAGAGAGAGCAGGGGACATAGTCTATAATGGCTGTGCTGCGTACTATAATTGACAACATGCCATAAATGTCGCCATTAGGGTCGCCAGCGCCTCTGACAGGGACTGGCTCAGGTTGCTATGGTTACCTCCGGTCACTGAGTTGAGGGCTGGGAGGGTTTGGGTCAGAGTAGGATGAAGTGCCCCCCCCCCAGAAGTGTGTCTAGTCAGTTATGACCCTAATGGTTAAGGTTAGGATTTGGGGAGGGTAAGCTGATCCTAGATCTGTGTTTAAAAATGTCCAAAGACTCCAGCCACCCAAGCCATATACTTCACATCTCTTCACACCCAAGCCTTCACATCTCTTCACACCCAAGCCACATACTTCACATCTCTTTTTAGTAATTGACACTGAACATTTTTTATCCCGACAATGATTTATTATTTAAAAATGAAATATATATACATACAGTACCAGTCGGGGGTTTTGACACAGCTACTCATTCATGGTTTTTATTTATTTTTTAGGATTTGGGGAGGGTAAGCTGATCCTAGATCTGTGTTTAAAAATGTCCAAAGACCGCACAGCAACCGCACAGCAAGCGGTACCAGTGCACCAAGTCTGGAACCAACAGGACCCTGAACAGCTTCTACCCCCAAGCCATAAGACTGCTAAATAGCTAATCAAATGGCTACCCGGACTATCTGCATTGACCCTTTTTGCACTAACTTTTTTGCACTGACTCAATACACACACACTGGACTCTACCCACACACTCACACATACTTACACTGACATCACAACACACACATACACACACATAACACACGCACACATACATAAAATCACCACATACACACTTTCACACACACACACACACACTTTCACACACACTTTCACACACACTTTCACACACACACACACACACACACACACACACACACACACACACACACACACACACACACACACACACACACACACACACACACACACACACACACACACACACACACACACACACACTTTCACACTAACCACATACGCTGCTGCTACAGTATATTATCTGTCCTGTTGCCTAGTCACGTTATCTCTACCTATATGAACATACCTTGTGCCCCTGCACATCGACTCTGGCACTCCCTGTATATAGCCATGTTATTTTCTACTCCCTATATATAACCATGTTATTTTTACCATGTCATTGTTATTCGTGTCACTATTTATATATTTTTATTTGATCTCATCTTTAATTCCGCATTGTTGGAAAAGGACTGTTGTTCACGAAGCATGTGACAAATCCAATTTGGATGTGGGAAATGTTGAAAAAGGGCCCGTAAGTAAGCAGTTCACTGTTAGTCTACACCTGTTGCTTACGAAGAATGTGAAATACATTTCGATTTGATGCTACATTTCTCCCTAAATGTTTGAGAGACTGCTCCTGACCCTGGGTAGTCACTGGACAGCCATGCTAAGAGGGACACCGTTGTCTGTATTGTCAGAAATGTTGAACAGACCAGCAGCTATTTGATTATAACTCAAGCTAGGTTAGGGGTAGGGTAATGGTTAAAAGATGGCGCTAATAAAACTGACAGTTATGGATACAAAAGGCTCTTCTCCAGTGCTTTCTGGCCAGATAGCTTCTGTCCCAGCTTCCCAGCCAAGTCCAGTCCCCAGAGCTAGACACACTGTGTTCACTCCATGCATCATGAAGGTCCATGTTTACAGTCAGGAGAAAGAGAGAGGTGGAGAGAGAGAGAGAGCGCTAGCGTAATGAGGATGTTTTCTGTCCGCGGTTCAATCATCATCAGATTTGTGAACCGGGGGAATAGCAGACGCACGGTCGGCAGCAGCAGCTGTGTGCTATTGGAATCACATCTGAAAGTTTACACTCTCCGTCCAGTTCTTTTAAAACATTGTGTTTAGATGTTTAGATGTTGTTTTCTGGCGCAGGAGGAAACTCTGGGAAGGAAAGAAAGACAGGAAGAAATCTTTGGCATGAGTTGGCTCATCTTTGAAGTGATTTGGAGACAGATGACATGTTAAATTAGCGAGTAGTGGCGGACCTCTACTTTGACTCGACGTTAAAAGAAACTCAATTCTGCACAAAGATAAACACTTCACACGTACACACACACACACACACACCAGCGCACACACACACCAGTCCCCAAACTACCGAGATTACCTCGTCTTTTCTGAAAGTGTGTTTGAGATTCGAGGTGCTTAAGGACTTTTTCATACCTGTAAAATTCACATCTAATCTTCCAACTTTTCCAAAAGCAGAGCAGAAAAAAATATACATATCAAAAACATCAACAATTACCTTACTGCCAGAACCCTTAAAAAGGAGATTCAAAAAGGCAACTTCTCTAAAAACAAATTCAATGGCTAACACTTCCACTGTGTCCTTTATGAAATGATTCATAAACAATTCAGTAAATTATCATATATAATATTGTCATTAGAAAAATCAAAACCCTTCTGTTAATGACCTACTGAGAGGGTAAATGGACAATCACATGAAGGAACAGACAATCCCAGTGTGAGAGAGCATTGTTATTGGGTGATAGACACACACACACACTACACAAGCACACACATTAATACACACACAGGCACACGCACGCGCGCACACACACACATCTCCCACTGAGCCCAATGCTCTGTAAACCCGTCTCTAGCGGTGTAAATAGGCTGATCTACATGTAGTTTTATTGTTGTGCCCACGGGAGCAGATGTCTCTGGAATTCCCTGAATTGTATCCCTCTTTTTTTCTAAATCTCTCTCTCTCCCCCCAGTTTAAAGTGAACACCAGATGGATAGACTTTGTGTTCTGTGCTCAGAACCTCTTTAACTCAGGATCACAATGGACCGTCACGTGTGATCTGCCGCCTATTCCCTCTCTTTCTCCAGCCGTCTTCCCCCCTCTCTCTTTCCCTCTCTCTCACTTTTTCTCCCTGACTTCGTTCTTTCTGACAAAAGAAACAAGGGGCTTTATTTGACTCAGTCTCCTCTCCTTACATACAGTATGAGACACAACTCCCTGGATCATTGTCTCCCTCTCTATTCTCTTCTATCTCTTTCTCACACACATACATACAAGAGCCTGGGGCCCATGCTCTGAGATGAAGGGCCTCCCCTAGTGTTGCTTGCTTCAACAGCCTAGAGAGAGAGAGGGAGATCGAGAGAGAGAGAGAGTGGAGAGAAAGGGAGAGATCACAAAGGAGACAGAGGGAAGGAGAGACAGAGAGAGGGACTATTATTTCATGAAGTGCTTTGGAGCCTGGGGGATTGGGGAGTAAACCTCACAGCTCTGTGTGTGACAAGGCCATGACCTCGCAGAACCTGGAATACACACACACACCCTGCTTTCATCTGACGACGGGGTGTGTGAGAGCACTCTCTCAAACATTCGCTGAGAGCGCTAAGCTCAGGGCCCGCAGGATGGACGGATACACAGACAGCAGGGAAGGAGGGAGGGAGCTCAGAGGTAGAGTGATTGGGGGCGACAGCGGTATATCGGCGGCGGGGGGAGGTCGAGGTGAGGGGCGAGGGGGGTAGAGAGCCCAGCCCGTTGGGTTCGACAGAATTTAGCATTGTCACCGAGGGAGCGCAGGCAGGCAGCTCATTCTGTTGATCTGAACTGATCCAAAGAAACAAAAATGCATTGTTCCTCGCAGATGGAAGCCAGTGTCGTCAAGGTAACCACATTAATCTCCCCTTTTTGTGCTTCCTCTCTTGTCGAGCGGTAATCGGTGCGCTCCTTTCACTGCAAAGCCGGCCTCAAAGCCAGGCCTCTAACTAGCCCCCTAATTAGCTGCAATTACAATGAAGACAACATGATGAGATAATAGAATTTTGCAAAATAATGACATACCACGGCAAAATATTCCTCCTCCTAAGCACCGTTTTTTCCTCTCCAGAGCTCCACAATGAGCTTGGGCCCTTCTAAAGCTGGGGCTGGAAAATGGTGCTGTATTATGTTCCACAGAACCCCATTGTCTACCTCCTGTTTCCCTCAATCAACAGCCTATTGTCCTGCTGTTTAAATAAAAATGACTCAAATACAGGCCACATAATGATGCCCTCTACAGTACCACTGCATACAGAATAGACAGGAGGAGAGAGGAGAGAAAGGGAGAGGAAAGGAAATGAGAGTGGAGGAGAGGAGAGGAGACGAGACAAGAGGAGATGAGAGGAGATGCACAGAGTCTAAAATATAGAAAAGGTCATTTACAAGACAATTAGGAAGAAAGAGGCCTCACACTCCAACGAGAGGGGAGAGAGAGAGAGAGAGAGAGAGAGAGAGAGAGAGAGAGAGAGAGAGAGAGAGATTTGATATGTCTTTATTATTTTGGAACTTTTGTGAGTGTAATGTTTAGTGTTCATTTTTTACTGTTTATTTCACTTTTGTTTATTATCTATTTCACCTGCTTTAGCACGTTTCCCATGCCAATAAAGCCCCTTAAATTGAAATTGAATTGAAAGAGAGAGAGAGAGACTCCGAGAAAGGAAGGGACGATAGAAACAGAGAGAGAAAAGGAGAGAAAGACGAGTTATGTCCCGGCGTGTTTGTCTTCATCTGGTCAAATTAAACAGTCCTCTCAGTGTGTCACACTACACTCCTTTGTCACATCAAACACGCACAGGGGGAGACAGAGAGAGGGAGGGACAGAGGAAGAGGAGGAGGGAAGACGGACGGGGAGAAGAAGAGGACACGGAAGGAGGAGGAAATAGGACGGGGAGAAAAGGTTGAGAGAGGACGGGTTGTGGAGTGCACACGTGGTGGACTACCATTTAGCAGCACCTCAGCCACATCGCTTGTATAATGGAACACAGCATCATAAGTATTTTTCCTCCTGATATTAGCTTATGAACACACCAGTTAGCATAAAGATAAAGAGGAGATATAACCAGGTTCAGAAGACCTACCGTTCTGTCAGATGACCTGCTACAAGGTACAGATGCTTTCATCAGCTTGACTGTGGCTCACACTCTTTTGATGTCTCCGCTCCCATCATTAACAACACACACTCATTAAGACAAACACACACATTCACATGCACACTTAAATCTAGATATTCAAAAGCCGACCAAATCACGAGTTTGTTGTTTCCTCCTCTGTCCTCTCTCTCCTATTAGTGTCTTCCTCATGCAGTATCATTAGTATGTGATAATTGTGAAGTAGGCCAATTAGTCGCAGTGTAATTGCATCCAAACATCAACGTTGAAAAATATAGAGGTGTACTCATTTATTCCTGAGAGAATCGTGTCAAGAGCGACTTACAGTCAATGAACATGTTGGCTCAGTAGTTGTTTTGTTGTAATTTAGCCCGCTCAGTACGAAAAATATTTCCCCCAAAATATTAAACGTAACTTTCATAAAAGATAATGGAAATATCTGCATCTGAGATATTTTTGAACTTCAAGTATGCTATTTTGAAAAATGAAAAAATATACATTTGTGGTCCATTCTTCATTGGCTGTTAAAAGTATTGATTGAGGCTTCCTTGAACTCTGTGTCTGTCAAATGTTTGGACATTGTGAAATTTCCGGGCAAAATCAATTTATATTGAATATTATATTTGTTATTATTTTCTATCCAAACAATGCACAGGACGGGGGGGGGGGCAAGACACCAGACGTCCCTGCATCTCAAGGTTTTTCATTTAGTACATTTGAAATCAGTGTAGGGACCATTGTGCAATTTGTGTTTCATATTTGTTGTACAGGAACTCTAACCTGTTGCACTGCATCTATGAAAAACAATAACAGTATATTGCCAGGGTTGGGTAGGTTACTTTCTAAATGTAACCCGTTACAGTTACTAGCTACCTGTCCAAAATTGTAATTAGTAACGTAACTTTTGGATTACCCAAACTCAGTAACGTAATCTGATTACATTCTGTTACTTTTAGATTACTTTCCCCTTAAGAGGCATTAGAAGAAGACACAAATGTATGTTAACAATTGAACGACATCTGTTGCAACAGTGATTCACAAACTTTTTATTACGTTAATTTGCAAAAGTATTCATCCGCCTTGGTCTTTTTCCTATTTTGTTGCATTACAACCTGTAATTGAAATGGATTTTTATTTGTATTTCATGTAATGGACATCCACAAAATAGTCCAAATTGGTGAAGTGAAATAGAAAGAATAACTTGTTTAAAGAAATGTGAGAAAATTTAAAACGGTAAAGTGGTGCGTGCATAGGTATTCACCCCCTTTGCTACGAAGCCCCTAAATAAGATCTGGTGCAACCAATTACCTTCAGAAGTCACATAATTAGTTAAATAAAGTCCGCCTGTGTGCAATCTAAGTGTCACATGATCTGTCACATGATCTCAGCACATATAAACCTGTTCTGAAATGTCCCAGAGTCTGCAACACCACTAAGCAAGTGTCACCACCAAGCAAGGGTCACCATGAAGACCAAGGAGCTCTCAAAACAGGTCAGGGACAAAGTTGTGGAGAAGTACAGATCAGGGTTGGGTTATAAAAAAAAATCCAAAACTTTGAACATCCTACGGAGCACCATTAAATCCATTATTAAAAAATGGAAAGAATATGGCACCACAACAAACCTGCCAAGAGAGGGCTGCCCACCAAAACTCATGGAATTAATCAGAGGCAACAAAGAGACCAAAGATAACCCTGAAGGAGCAGCAAAACCACAGTGGAGATTGAGTATCTGTCCATAGGACCATTTTAAGCCGTACACTCTACAGAGCTGGGCTTTACGGAAGAGTGGGCAGAAAAAATCCATTGCTTAATGAAAAAAAGAAGCAAACATGTTTGGTGTTCGCCAAAAGGTATGTGGGAGATGCCACAAACATATGGAAGGAGGTACTCTGTTCAGATGAGACTAACATTGAGCTTTTTCGCCATCAAGGAGAATGCTATGTCTGGCGGAAACCCAACACCTCGCATCACCCCAAGGACACCATCCCCACAGTGAAGCATGGTGGTGGCAGCATCATGCTGTGGGGATGTTTTTCATCGGCAGGAACTGGGAAACTGGTCAGAATTGAAGGACAGATGGATGGCGCTAAATACAGGGAAATTATTGAGGGGAAACCTGTTTCAGTCTCACAGAGATTTGAGACTCGGACGGAGGTTCACCTTCCAGCAGGACAATGACCCTAAGCATACTGCTAAAGCAACACGTATGTAATCATATAGTAACCAAAAATGTGTTAAACAAATCAAACTATATTTGATATTTTAGATTCTTCAAAGTTGCCATCCTTGGCCTTGATGACAGCTTTGCACACTCTTGGCATTCTCTTAACCAGCTTCACCTGGAATGCTTTTCCAACAATATTGAAGGAGTTCCCACATATGCTGAGCACTTGTTGGCTGCTTTTCCTTCACTCTGCAGTCCAACTCATCCCAAACCATCTCAATTGGGTTGAGGTTGGGTGATTGTGGAGGCCAGGTCATCTGATGCAACACTCCATCTGCTTTTCCTTCACTCTGCAGTCCAACTCATCCCAAACCATCTCAATTGGGTTGAGGTTGGGTGATTGTGGAGGCCAGGTCATCTGATGCAACACTCCATCTGCTTTTCCTTCACTCTGCAGTCCAACTCATCCCAAACCATCTCAATTGGGTTGAGGTTGGGTGATTGTGGAGGCCAGGTCATCTGATGCAACACTCCATCTGCTTTTCCTACACTCTGCAGTCCAACTCATCCCAAACCATCTCAATTGGGTTGAGGTTGGGTGATTGTGGAGGCCAGGTCATCTGATGCAACACTCCATCTGCTTTTCCTTCACTCTGCAGTCCAACTCATCCCAAACCATCTCAATTGGGTTGAGGTTGGGTGATTGTGGAGGCCAGGTCATCTGATACAACACTCCATCACTCTCCTTATTGGTCAAATAGCCCTTACACAGCCTGGAGGTGTGTTGGGCCATTGTCCTGTTGAAAAACAAATGATAGTCCCCCAAACCAGATGGGAAGGCACGTCACTGCAGAATGCTGTGGTAGCCATGCTGGTAAAGTGTCCCTTGAATTCGAAATAAATCACAGTGTCACCAGTAAAGCACCCCCACACCATCACACCTCCTCCTCCATGCTTCACGGTAGGAACTACACAAATCAAATCAAATCAAATGTTATTTGGTCACATACACATGTTTAGCAGATGTTATTGGTCACATACACATGTTTAGCAGATGTTATTGGTCACATACACATGTTTAGCAGATGTTATTGGTCACATACACATGTTTAGCAGATGTTATTGGTCACATACACATGTTTAGCAGATGTTATTGCGGGTGTAGAAAAATGCTTGTGCTTCTAGTTCTGACACTGCAGCAATATCTAACAAGTAATATGTAACAATTTCCCAATAAATACCTAATGACCACAAATCTAAGTAAAGGAAAGGAATTAAGAATATATAAATATATGGACGGGCAATGTCAGAGCGGCATAGAGTGAGATAAAGTACAGTACATACAGTATATGTATATGAGTAATGCAAGATATGTAAACATTATTATAGTGACATTATTAAAGTGACTAGTGATCCATTTCTTAAAGTGGCCAATGATTTCAAGTCTGTGTATGTAGGCTGCAGCTTCTCTGTGCTAGTGATGGCTATTTAACAATCTGATGGCCTTGAGATAGAAGCTGTTTTTCAGTCTCTCGGTCCAAGCTTTGATGCACCTGTACCGACCTTGCCTTATGGATGATAGAGCGGTGAACAGGCAGTGGCTCGGGTGGTTGATGATCTTTTTGGCCTTCCTGTGACATCGGGTGCTGTATGTGTCCTGGAGGGCAGGTAGTTTGCCTCCAGTGATGCGTTGTGCAGAACGCACCACCCTCTGGAGAGCCCTGCAGTTGTGGGCAGTGGAGTTGCCGTACCAGGCAGTGATTTAGCCCGACAGGACGCTCTCAATTGTGCATCTGTAAAAGCTTTTGAGGGTTTTAGGTGACAAGCCAGATTTCTTCAGCCTCCAGAGGTTGAAGAGGCGCCTTCTTCACCATACTGTCTGTGTAGGTGGAGCATTTCAATTTGTCGGCGATGTGTACGCCAATTAACCACACCACCGAACTAAAAAACATTCTACCACCTTCTCTACTGGTGTCCCTTCGATGTGGATCAGGGGGTGCTCCCTCTGCTGTTTCCTGAAGTCCACGATCATCTCCTTTGTTTTGTTGACGTTGAGTGAGAGGTTATTTTCCTGACACAACTCCCAGGGGCCTCACCTCCTCCGATCATCCGTTCACCTACTCTGCGTCTCACAAAGACAGAGGTTGGAACCAAAAATCTCAAATTTGGATACATCAGACCAAAGGACAGATTTCCACAGGTCTAATGTTCATTGCTCGTATTTCTTGGCTCAAGCAAGTCTCTTCTTCTTATTGGTGTCCTTTAGTAGTGGTTTCTTTGCAGCAATTTGACCGTGAAGGACTGATTCACGCAGTCTCCTCAGAACAGTTGATGTTGAGATGTGTCTGTTACTTGAACTCTGTGAAGCATTTATTTGGGCTGCAATTTCTGAGGCTAGTAAGTTCAATGAACTTATCCCCTGCAGCAGAGGTAACTCTGGGACTTCCTTTCCTTTGGCGGTCCTCATGAGAGTCAGTTTCATCATAGCGCTTGATGGTTTTTGCGACTGCACTTAAAGAAACATTCAAAGTTATTGAAATGTTCCGTATTGAATGACCTTCATGTCTTAAAGTAATGATGGACTGTTGTTTCTCTTTGCTTATTTGAGCTGTTCTTGCCATAACATGGACTTTGTCCTTTACCAAATAGGGCTATCTTCTGTATACCACCTCTACCTTGTCACAACACAACTCATTGGCTCAAATGCATTAAGAAAGAAACAAATTCCACAAATTAACTTTTAACAAGGCATACCTGTTAATTTAAATGCATTCCAGCACACTACCTCATGAAGCTGGCTGAGAGAATGCCAAGAGTGTGCAAAGCTGTCATCAAGGCAGGGGTGGCTTCTTCGAAGAATCTAAAATCTCAAATATATTTTGATTTGTTTAACACTTTTTGGTTACTACTTGATTCCATATATGTTATTTCATAGTTTTGATGTCTTCACTATTATTCTAAAAATAAAGAATAACCCTGAAATGAGAAGGTGTGTCCAAACTTTTGACTGGTACTCTATATGTGTATATATATATAATTTATAAGTCCAGAAATGTATGTAGTAACTACAGATTGCCCCTTTAAGTCTATCAAAAGTGTGCAAATTTGAGCATGTGTCCATTAGGCCTATGGATTATTTTATTTTTTTCAGCATGAATTAGATTGAGCATTAAAGTCTCCACGTTTATTCCATAGGCTTGGATCCACACTATGCAGCTGTTGGAAGAGGGCATTTTTCACTGGCTGTCTACTGGTTTCAAAAACAATGATTGATAGGCAGCTTAAACTTCTTGTATTCAACCATTATTATAAATACACATTTAGATTTGTGAACAACAACCACAATCCGTAAGGCACAAATAGCTAAATGAGAGAGAGAAGCAGTGTGATTCACATCAATGCGCGTAGATATCAATAATAAGTGATATCCGTATTGCCGTAGACTACACCACTGCTGTCCTTACCTCCAAGTGCTTATTCAAGTTGGATAATCTTGGATGCCGACAGCAGCCGCACCATTGGACATATCTTGGACTGTAGCCTACAAAAGCCTGTTCCTGCTCTTTTCCCGAAATCATAGTGGTGGCCTTTTTTCAATGCTGATTTGAATGTCATTGAGAAGAGTCAAAGATAGTTTTTCGCAAACATCCTTCCTGAAGTAATCATCTAGTTTTTCAAAAGTATCTGTAATCTGATTACAATATTTTTGCTGGTAACGTAACGAATTACAGTTACCATTTGTTTTGTAATCCCTGACATGTAACGGAATAATCTGTTACTCACCAACCCTGTATGTTGCTTTCTTTTCAAATTAAACATTATTATTTTTTAAAGTTTCTCCCTTGAACCGCCTCCCCCCTCCCTCTCACTCTCTCTTTCCCTCCCTTTCTCTCTCTGTCCTACCGTCTTCATGCTTATCAGTGTGTGTGTGTGTGTGTGTGTGTGTGTGTGTGTGTGTGTGTGTGTGTGTGTGTGTGTGTGTGTGTGTGTGTGTGTGTGTGTGTGTGTGTGTGTGCGTGCGTGCATTTGTGTGTGTGTGTGTGTGTGTGTGTGTGTGTGTGTGTGTGTGTGTGTGTGTGTGTGTGTGTGTGTGTGCGTGCGTGCATTTGTGTGTGTGTGTGCGTGTGTGTGTGTGTGTGTGTGTGTGTGTGTGTGTGTGTGCGTGCGTGCATTTGTGTGTGTGTGTGTGTGTGTGTGTGTGTGTGTGTGTGTGTGTGTGTGTGTGTGTGTGTGTGTGTGTGTGTGTGTGTGTGTGTGTGTGTGTGTGCGTGCAGTATATCAGGCCGGGCCAGTCTTGATGCAGTAACTGAAGACGATGGAGGTTAATATGAACAACTTTAAGGAGAGAGATCATTAAGGAGGGGAGAGGAGGGGGGCTGTGTGTGTGTGTGTGTGTGTGTGTGTGTGTGTGTGTGTGTGTGTGTGTGTGTGTGTGTGTGTGTGTGTGTGTGTGTGTGTGTGTGTGTGTGTGTGGAGGAGAGCAGTGCTGATTGAATTAGAGTAATTAGACACATTCTCAGTGGCAGTATTAATCACCCTACAGTCTCAATTCTACAGCAGCTTATCACACACACACACAGGCACGCAGGCACGCACGCACGCACGCACGCACGCACGCACGCACGCACGCACGCACGCACACACACACACACACACACTACACGCACACACACACACACTACACTTCATTATGTGTGTAATGAATGTGTGTGTGTGCTGTGCTTGCTTGTTTGCGTGCGTGTAATTAGTGTGCGTGTGTACGGTGTGAGGAGCTTGTTAACGAGCGGCAGCGTCATCTGATAGGACTCCTCTTTGTTTGGTAGGAACCTGAAAGGAAGTTCTGCTAATCATCATAATTAAGACTGTTGATTTGTGCACATGCATGCAGGAGGAAGAGAAGGATGGTTCTAATTAGCTGAGCTAACGAGGAGAGGACGTAACAGATTTATACATCGATATAGAGTAGGGTGATTGACTGATAAACAGATAGCGAGAGATAGAGAGAGAGAGATAGAAAGAGAAAGAGATAGAGAGGGAGAGAGAGAGAGAGACAGATGAAGACACTGTCTGCCACTGTCATGGACACACACAGCACAGGAAGAATACGCAATGACAGACACACATCTACGTACAAACAGTTACATACCTTTGCAGTGAATGTTCAACAAAGACGAACCACCTAAAGTATTCTGCTCAATCAACCTAAAGAGCTGAAGTAGTGTTCTCTTTCCTAAACAAATCATTCATCATGATCAGAGTGTGAGAACTCAAAGCACTTCTATGGCAGCAGAGAGAAGGTGAACTCTGAAACCAAGCTGGATGGCATACGTTTCCCTTATCTCTATCAATGCACACGTAAGTATGTCGGACGTAAGTATGACAACACACGGCACAATGCGCTTTGAGTGTATGGGCTATGGGCTACATACGTGGACATGTCTGCCTATGTGTGTTTTGGAGTGTGTGGTGTGTGATGTGTGTGTATGTATGTCTAAGGTGAGAATACTTCTAGACTGGGTCCTAGGTCTGTAGTGGGGAGGGTGAATGAGTCTTTGTGGGGGACACAGAGAAGAGAGGGGAGGGGGCTCCAAGGATAATGCAGCTCTGTGTGTGTGTGTGTGTGTGTGTGTGTGTGTGTGTGTGTGTGTGTGTGTGTGTGTGTGTGTGTGTGTGTGTGTGTGTGTGTGTGTGTGTGTAGGAATGCTCTGAGGTATGGTTTAAATCAGTGGCACAGACCCTCTTCTATTGTGTGGCCCCTGCAGCCCCTCTCTGGCACACCAGGAATTGGCATGCTCACACACACACACACACACACACACACACACACACACACACACACACACACACACACACACACACACACACACACACACACACACACACACACACACACACACACACTTCAAGGAAGGGAGTGATTAAAGTGGACTCCAGGGGTAATCCCCATGTAGAGGAGGGGTGAGAGCTACAGAGGACATTATAGAATTGCCTTGGTTAAACTGGGCTGGGTTGGATGTGGGTAATGGCTGAGTTATGAATGGGTGATGCTGGGGATGGAGGAAAAGTGTGTGCATCTAACAAGTTCTCACAGTTTGTCCATAAATGTCACATTTCATAGGTTAAGTTTAGGCAATCATTACGAATGGTTAAGTTAAGGGTTAAAGGTATTATACCTAGAATTTCTCAGAATTACTCCCTTATGTGGAAGCTAGGTGAATTGCAATAGCAATAGGCTGCATTAAAAACAATCCCCCTTCCCCACATCCCATTTCCCCGTAACATGGCGGAGACTAGGGCTTGAGCTTTTCATTTCGGTTTCGGTCCACCAGCTTCAAACAGCTGTAAAAACAATATTTTGTGTTACTGAAAATATATTTCACAGCGATTTAGGTAAGATGATTCCCTACACTGTTCTGTGCTTTTTCTCTCACATAAACTGACATTTAATATAATTTTTGCAACCAGGAAGTGACAGAGCGATATCTACATTTGTGACTTGACCCAATCTCCACAAGATAACACAGCCACAAAGTCAAAATAGCTTTCCCATTTTGACTGTCTTAATCTCACAATGTTCTGTGACAAACATGTTAAATTTAAGCATTAAATAAGTCTGCTGACGTCCTGGGGAACAGCACAAATTTAGAATTTAGCTTGGATCTGGAGTGATCCCTCTGGGGTCTCACAGTGTATTAACAACCACACACACACACACACACACACACACACACACACACACACACACACACACACACACACACACACACACACACACACACACACACACACACACACACACACACACACACACACACACACACACACACACAGGGGGCCGTCAGGTGACGTTTGAGTTTCCTGGGTCAGAATAGGGTTAGAGTTGACAGAGAGGAGCATCAGGGTCAGAGAGGAGAGAGCTTTGCTCGACACTGGGGAGAAGTTATAAATAGCTACAATGAGCTACAGTGTTTGTATGAATATAAACCTCTTTGTACTGGGATGTAATACTCCCAGAACTAACTACCTAGAATATAGCATATTCAAGGTGTACGGTTGCTGAGTCATTTCTTTAATCTCACATTTGACTAGGACTACATATTAAAATGTCTAGCATAACACCCACCACTGTGAATAGAGGTGGGTGGGGGGGTAGAGGAAAGAGTGGAGGCTGTAAAGAGAGGAAGAGATGAAAAAAAAGAGGGGGGAGAGGGGAAAAGATAGGAGTGGAGAGAGGAAAGAGGGAGGAGAGGGGAAAAGATAGGAGTGGGGAGAGGAAAGAGGGGGGAAAGGGGAACATATAGGAGTGGAGAGAGGAAAGAGGGGGGAGAGGGGAAAAGATAGGAGTGGAGAGAGGAAAGAGGGCGGGGGGAGGGGAACATATAGGAGTGGAGAGAGGAAAGAGGGCGGGGGGAGGGGAACATATAGGAGTGGAGAGAGGAAAGAGGGGGGAGAGGGGAACACATAGGAGTGGAGAGAGGAAAGAGGTGGGAAAGGGGAACATATAGGAGTGGAGAGAGGAAAGAGGTGGGAAAGGGGAACATATAGGAGTGGAGAGAGGAAAGAGGTGGGAAAGGGGAACATATAGGAGTGGAGAGAGGAAAGAGGGGGGAAAGGGGAACATATAGGAGTGGAGAGAGGAAAGAGGGGGGAGAGGGGAACACATAGGAGTGGAGAGAGGAAAGAGGGGGGAGAGGGGAACATATAGGAGTGGAGAGAGGAAAGAGGGGGGAGAGGGGAACACATAGGAGTGGAGAGAGGAAAGAGGGGGGAAAGGGGAACATATAGGAGTGGGGAGAGGAAAGGGGGAGAGGGGAACACATAGGAGTGGAGAGAGGAAAGAGGGGGGAGAGGGGAACATATAGGAGTGGAGAGAGGAAAGAGGGGGGAGAGGGGAAAAGAAAGAGGGAACAGGGAGGGGGTGAGGAGAGGAGAGGGTGTTTAATTAGTGTCTGTATAGGAGTCCCTCTGGACTTTGTTAATTACTGATTAACATGTAGATGTAATGAATTACCTGACTGAGAGTTCACCACATGTTTCATTTAACGTCTCCCTCCTGCTTTAAAGACCCTGTCTCTTTCACACACACACAAGCAACAGGTAGGGTAGGTGATGGTGGGGGTGAGTGTGTGTGTGTGCTCTCTCTCTCTCACACACACACACACAGCGGACAGGTACAATAGGTGTGTGTGTGTGTGGCCCCTCCCCGGATTTTGTGTTAAATGCTCTACAACAAAGCTTTCTTAGTGTCCAACAAGCTTTCTCTGCCCTTAACCTTGCTCTGAACACCTCCAAAACAAAGGTCATGTGGTTTGGTAAGAAGAATGCCCCTCTCCCCACAGGTGTGATTACTACCTCTGAGGGTTTAGAGCTTGAGGTAGTCACCTCATACAAGTCCTTGGGAGTATGGCTAGATGGTACACTGTCCTTCTCTCAGCACATATCAAAGCTGCAGGCTAAAGTTAAATCTAGACTTGGTTTCCTCTAACGTAATCGCTCCTCTTTCACCCCAGCTGCCAAACTCACCCTGATTCAGATGACCATCCTAACCATGCTAGATACGGAGACATAATTTATAGATCGGCAGGTAAGGGTGCTCTCGAGCGGCTAGATGTTCTTTACCATTCGGCCATCAG
Source organism: Salvelinus namaycush (assembly GCF_016432855.1). Taxonomy (NCBI): domain Eukaryota; kingdom Metazoa; phylum Chordata; class Actinopteri; order Salmoniformes; family Salmonidae; genus Salvelinus; species Salvelinus namaycush. Next base: position 40,755,183 of record NC_052312.1, read on the forward strand.
ATTTACCACCAATGCTCCTTATAGGACACATCACTGCACTCTATACTCCTCTGTAAACTGGTCATCTCTGTATACCCATCGCAAGACCCACTGGTTGACGCTTATTTATTAAACCCTCTTAGGCCTCACTCCCCCCCTATCTGAGATATCTACTGCAGCCCTCATCCTCCACCTACAACACCCGTTCTGCCAGTCACATCTTGTTAAAGGTCCCCTAAGCTCACACATCCCTGGGTCGCTCCTTTTCAGTTCGCTGCAGCTAGCGACTGGAATGAGTTGCAACAAACACTCAAACTGGACAGTTTTATCTTCATCTCTTCATTCAAAGACTCAATCATGGACACTCTTACTGACAGTTGTGGCTGCTTTGTGTGATCTATTGTTGTCTCTACCTTCTTGCCCTTTGTGCTGTTGACTGTGCCCAATAATGTTTGTACCATGTTTTGTGCTGCTAACATGTTGTGTACCACGTTGTTGTCATGTTGTGTTGCTGCCTTGCTATGTTGTTGTCTTAGGTCTCTCTTTATGTAGTGTTGTGTTGTCTCTCTTGTCGTGATGTGTGTTTTGTCCTATATTTTTAATCCCAGCCCCCGTCCCCGCAGGAGGCCTTTTGCCTTTTGGTAGACCGTCATTGTAAATAAGAATTGGTTTTTAACTGACTTGCCTAGTTAAATAACATAAAAGAGCGTGTGTGTGTGTGCATGGGTGTATCTGTGTGTGTGTGTGAGTGCTCTCTCTCTCTCTCTCTCACACACACACACACACACACACACACACACACACACACACACACACACACACACACACACACACACACACACACACACACACACACACACACACACACACATACACACACACACACTCCAAAAAATGCTGGGTTGTTTATTTGCAGGCGTTGGGTCACTTAGTTGGATTGTTGGGATATTGATGCTGTGTTTTTGGTGCCGGGTTATTGAGATATGACCCTGCGGGTCAGATCAGAAGACTGGAGGCATAGTTTAGTAGGGGCGTGGCTGTCAGATACTGTAGTTCTGTTTAGCCACCCATGAGAGTAAATGTCATTCCTGTTCATATGTTCTGTTGAATAGTTATGACATTTTAAGTTCCAACGTTGACACTTTTGTAGCTTCAATGATGCATACAGAAGTCTATGAGTTCCCTAAAAGCCTGTTTAAATCCCATTGTTGGGATTCAATAAGCTGGTATACCTTATCAGCAATATGATTATATACCTTATTATAATAAGCAATAAATCATCTTAATATTATAAAACAACGTGTGTAAAAAAATATATACTATGTATATATTTATTGAAATTAGAATTTGCAGTGCATAAACTTAACATGACGAACAGAAATGACACCTGCTGAAAATAACCTAAGGATTATGTTTAAAAAGTACCCAGATGCTAGGTCAACCCAGCATGAGAGTAAAAAATACCAAACTGATGGTTAAATTAACCCATGTTTGGGTAATCACGCAACCCAACATGTTGGGTTATTCACACAACCCAACTGGCTGGGTCAAAATAACCCAACAAGTGTTCTGTCCACTATTTAACCAGCGCTGGGCTACCAAATTACCCAAATTGTGCTGTTCTTAGACCGTAATTGCACACACATGCAGCGGACAGGTAGTACTGTGTGCGTTCTCTCTCTCTCTCTCTCTCTCTCTCTCTCTCTCTCTCTCTCTCTCTCTCTCTCTCTCTCTCTCTCTCTCTCTCACTCTCTCTCTCTCTCTCTCCACACAAACCATGTTCTTATCATTTGTTATCATTTTTCTTCTTGTTTTCTGTCTCTTTTAGTTCGGGTCGAAAGTGCATTAGCTTCCGGACAGACTAATGTGGGTTCGATTCTCAATCAATAGCACTCCAGTCTCTAAAAAGCTTCTCCATTCTATGTTCTAAAGCAGCTCCATTCTGTGACAAGAAAAGGCTGGCGAGGGGATGTGTTTGTAAACATCGCCATGGTAACGGCTGGCGCTATGACATGGGAGCAGAACTCATAGGAGGCCCAAAGTCTCTGAGACTACCTCATAAGTAGAGCCCTTTCACTACATAACAGTATTGCTTTTATGTTGCAGAAACTGGTAATGGGTTACACACACACAAACACACCCCATGCACACACCCTCAGATGCAGACCCTCCCAGACTGAACAGAGGAAAAGAGTCTGTCAACGTGATCTTTAAGACAACAGGAACAGCACGGTATAGACTTCAATATGGTCTCTGTCTATTGGCTGAATACAAAGTACCAGGACCCATTGATTTCTGTTCTCATTGTCTTGTTGATTCTGGTCTGTTTTGTCTGGTTTCTAATGAGAATCAATCAGCATTTACATGTGTAAATGGAACATGAGGCCACTGTGCTGCGAGTGTATTGCCTAAACAGACACCTGCCTATCCTTATTGACTGAGAGAGAGAGAGAGAGAGAGAGAGAGAGAGAGAGAGAGAGAGAGAGAGAGAGAGAGAGAGAGAGAGAGAGAGAGAGCGGGTGGTATATACACTACAAAATGCTAATGCCATGGTGAATGGATGAATTATGTGAATGTGTTATGTATATTTGGAATATGCATTGATAGGCTGAATAAGATTAATTTAAATGAGGATGGACAATTAAGGTGAAGTGTTTGCGATGTAATCCTGTGTTGTTTTTTGAGATGACTCCAATGACAAATTTATATTAGAAAGAGGAGGAAGGGAAGCGCTACTAAGGTACACAATAGTACATTTTGGTAGATAGAAGGTGCTCTTTGGGAAAAGGGGTAAATTGGTCATCAAAAAGAAAGGAGGACCAAGGCACTCTTCATATAATTAATTAAAATGCCTTTATTTGTATGGCATGTTCAATAGAAACAAGGTTTTTAAATTCAAATTTCTATCTTTGTATTGGACAAAAGTTATAATATTTAATATTGTATTGTATTGTATTCTCTATTATATTCTATTGTTTGGTTAAATGGACTGTCTGACTGGTTTAGAGACTATGGCCAAATAGAGAGAGACTTGAAAACATGTCAGCTATTCACACTGCCTGATAATTGAATAAATGAATTAATTCTGCCAAGGAGCAACTTAGCAGATTAGTGGTTTAACTTTTCAATAATAAGAAATCAGCCATGCACTGTAATTACATTTGTTTGAATTTAGGGCAAAAGTCTAAATGTATCGCACTTGCCATACACACACAGAGAGAGCGAGAGAGCGAGAGAGCGAGAGAGAGAGAGAGAGAGAGAGAGTGAATGTGACAACGAAATAATTAGAGAATGCGAGAGAAAGATGGTAGCTAGGCCTATACATGTAAATTCAGAATTCTAGAACTGCAATAACAAGCCATAAAAATTCCAGAGAGAAGCATGAAATCCCTGGGCAGACCCCCGGACCCCCCATCCCTCTGTTCTTTGTTACAAAGAATCCCTTTCAGCTGCCACTGACTTCTCTTAGCAGGGCAGGGGCAAACATAACGCACAATAGCCATGTGGAAACAAAAGACAGATTATGAGGTTAGAGGAGGAGGAAAGGGAGAGAGTGAAGGTTGGAGAGAGAGAGAGAGAGAGAGAGAGAGAGAGAGAGAGAGAGAGAGAGAGAGAGAGAGAGAGAGAGAGAAACAGAGACAAGAGAAAGAGAGAGAAAGAGAGAGAGAGAGAAAAAGAGGGAGATGGATGGAGAGAGGGGGAGATGGATGAGAGAGAAAGAGAGAGAGAGGGGAAAAGAGAGGTAGGGGGAGAGAGAGAGAGAGAGAGAGAGAGAGAGACAGAGAGAGAGAGAGAGAGAGAGAGAAAGAGAGAGAGAGAGAGACAGAGAGAGAGAGAGAGAGAGAGAGAGAGAGAGAGAGAGAGAGAGAGAGAGAGAGAGAGAGAGAGAGAGAACAAGAGAACAAGAGAGAGAGAGAGAGAGAGAGAGAGAGAGAGAGAGAGAGAGAGAGAGAGAGAGAGAGAGAGAGAGAGAGAGAGAGAGAGAGAGAGAGAGTGGCAGGCAGTCTATTCTGGCTGGACTCACATCTGGTCACCACGTGTGACCAGCACTAATGAAGCTCTTCCTGACCGCTTTGCTTAGGACAGCCCTTGCCGGACTCACACAGGCTCGGTGTGTGTGTGTGTGTGTGTGCATGTGCCTAAACAACCCCCGCCCCCACCCCACCCCCCATGGCTATAGTAAAACTAACTAACAAGTTGGAAAACCATGAACAATCTCCCGTCTGCTTTAAAGACCTACTCAGTGAATGAATTTCAAACACAACCCCAGATACCTCATAGTACTCTCCTTTGACAAGAGACAATAAGGGCTCTGCTTTGGACTCAAAGCAGAGCCCTTATCAAAAGTAGTGGTCAAAAGTAGTGCACTATCTAGGGAATAGGGTGTCATTGATATGAGGCCAACCATTTCCACCACTAAGGATAAAAAACTCTAAGTCTTTCACTCAACTTCTAAAGAGCTTGTAACAATCTTCTGCCAATCTTTTACCTTTACAGTGCAGGGTCCCGGCTCAATATGACGTTAGATACATCTTTTTCCATCGTCAATGGAATCTAATATCCATTACACCACATCATATTCCATTCAAACATTAAATAGATAATGATGAAGTCACAACAGAGAAGACACATTCATAATAGAGGAAATTAAAGTCCTATATGTACTGAATGAAAAGCAGGTAATTGGAGGAAATATGATATTGATTGTTCTGTTAATTGGATCCAGGCTGTATCACATCCGGCCCTGATTGGGAGTCCCGTAGGGTGGCGCAAAATTGGCCCAGTGTCGTCCAGGTTTTGGCCGGGGTAGGCCGTCATTGTAAATAAGAATTTGTTCTTAACTGACTTGCCTAGTTAAATAAAGGTTACATTTGAAAAATACATTTAAATAAATAAATAAATCGGATGTACATTGGTGTCTGAAATGTATAAACTAAATCATTGCGCTATATTGTATGTTTAAAAAACTGCAGAAATAATATTATTTTATACTAATACAATTGCTTAAAGAGAGATTTTGTTTAACAAGTAATACATTTTTTCTCAAAAAGGTAGGGGTTCAAATTATTGACACCCCTAAAGATTCTTATCAGATTCTTATTCTTATAAAGTAGTGAAACGTTTAGGATTTGGTCCCATATTCCTAGCATGCAATGACTAAATCAAGCATGCAATGACTAAATTACTCAATTACAAACTTGTTGGATGCATTTGCAGTTTGTTTCAAGGCTGGTATTTATCAATTTTGAACTTGACGGGAAAGTGTGTCTCCACGCAGATCTCAGACCATGCGTAGGCACAACTTCTAGTGGTTTATCAAGCAAATACTGTTATTTTTGGGGGAAATGGAGTTGTTTGATGCATGGTAATTATACTAATGGTAGGCTAATAAAAATATAAAAAACGTAGGCCTAATGATAAAACAGATGCATTTGCCGTTGGTAAGAAGACCCGCTGCACAAATTAGGCTACCTTTTATCCATCGCCAATTCAATAGCTAACCATGCTCGAAAGTAAATAGACTGTTAGCGTATCACATTATGGGTAGGATACAGTTTTGCTGTTCAATAAGAGCGTGACAAAATAGCCTATTTAATCTCAAAGCCTATTCCAAGGCAGGAGATGGAAACACAATCATGTACTGATAAACAAAGTATTGAACAACAATTATTTTGTATAGACGTTTAATTATATATTATTGCATGTAATGTATTTGTATTTTGTATTGTTTTAGTGTGTATGTGTATTGTGGCTGTGTGTAATGCTCGTCGTCGGTGGAAGGAAGAGTGGACCAAAGCGCAACGTGGAAAGTGTTCATGATATTTATTACAAGAAACACTCAAACAAAAATAACAAATCCAAAAACGAAAGCGAACAGTTCCGTCAGGCACAGCACTAAACAGAAAATAACACCCCACAAAACCCAAACGGAAAATCACAACTTATATATGATCCCCAATCAGAGACAACAATAGACAGCTGCCTCTGATTGGGAACCACACTCGGCAAAACAACAAAGAAAAAGAAAACATAGATTTTCCCACCCGAGTCACACCCTGACCCAACCAAACATAGAGAATAAAAAGGATCTCTAGGGCGTGACACTGTGTAATTGTCCTTAGCTGCCTTGGGACTACGGATGCAAATTAGCTTTTGGCTAACCCCGGCACATTTACATGGATGCTGCATTATTGTAATATTGATGTTGATTAATGTGCATTGTCCCCTTTAAATGAATACATAAAAAATAAAAAGTTTAGGCTGTATGCAGCATTTACTTTAAATTGTCCAATAGACAATAAATGCGCGGCCAGTGTTTGGCACTCGATATAGCATTTTTTGTTTGAAAACAAAATTCCTGCACCTCTATAGAAATGTGATCAAATGTGCTATTCCTGTTTCTTTTAGAAAAGGAAATGGCCCAGTTCCAACTTTTCCAAATCATACAGCAAACCATGGCGTTGTTACCATAAAAGGTGAATGGAGGGTGTTTTTCCTGCGGGATTGTAGCGTTCGTTCACGAGCGCACCAATATATACCGAACACAAATATAAAAGCAACATGCAACAATTTCAACGATTTTACTGAGTTACAGTTCATATAAGGATATCAGTCAATGGAGTTCACATGACTGAGAACACAGATATGAATCTGTTGGTTGCAGATGCCTTAAAACAAATGGGCCTCACAATGGGCCTCAAGATCTCGAAGTGGTATTCTTGTGCATTCAAATGACAAATCGATAAAATGCGATTGTGCTCATTGTCCATAGTTTATGCCTGCTTATACCATAACCCCACCGTCACCATGGGGCACTCAGTTCACAATGTTGACTCGCCCCCACGATTCCATACACATGGTCAGCGGTGAAAGAGAAATGCTCACAGGGATATAAACAAGAGATCACAGCCATGGAGCCATTAGGGTTAAGTGCCTTCTTCAAGGGCACATCAACAGATTTGTCACCATGTCAGCTCGGGATTTGAATTAGCGACCTTAACTGCTAGGCTACCTGCCGCCCATAATTGACCTAAAAAACAGGTCATCGGAAAATATGATGTTGATTCTTCTGTTAATTTGGTCTATTTGACCAGTATATGGTTTCATTATGGGTTAATAACTTTACTATCTCTATTGACTGAATCTACACACCAGTGCAGATAGCAAGATGGCGCCGACAGAGACGGTCGCCTCGCTTCAGGTCCTTAGAAAACTATGCAGTAATTTGTTTTTTTATGTACTATTTCTTACATTGTTAGCCCAGGAAATCTCAAGTGTTATTACATACAGTCGTGAAGAACTATTGGATATAAAAGCGATGTCAACTTACCATTATTACGACCAGGAAAATGTGATCTTATCCCAGAGGCCCGACCCAAAACAACGCGGTCGCCGCAGGAGAGGCAGACGGAGCGGACTACTGGTCAGACTCAGAAGGCGAGCACACCATCCACCGCTTCCGAGCATATTACTCGCCAATGTCCAGTCTCTAGATAACAAGGTGGACAAAATTAGGGCACGAGTTGCCTTCCAAAGAGACATCGGATTGTAACATTCTCTGTTTCACGGAAACATGGCTCCCTCGGGATATGTTGTCAGAGTCGATACAGCCACCTGGTTTCTTCACGCATCGCGTGAAAATAAACAAACAAACATCTCTCTGGTAAGAAGAAGGGCGGGGGTGTATGCCTTATGATTAACGACTCATTGTCACGTTCGTTGTAGTGAGGAGACCAAAGCGCAGCGTGATGTGAATACATATTTTAATACAAGACGACTGAACACGAAGAACACTAACAAACTATACAAAATAACAAAACGAACGTGAACGCTATAAACACGGAGTGCAGACATGCAACATCAACATAGACAATAACCCACAAACCAAACTGGAAAATGGCAACCTAAATATGATCCCCAATCAGAGACAACGATAAACAGCTGCCTCTGATTGGGAACCAATCTAGGCCACCATAGACCTACATATGTCTAGACTAGACACACACACCTAGACATACAAAAAAAACCTAGATAAGACAAAAACACACATACCACCCTCGTCACACCCTGACCTAACCAAAATAATACAGAAAACAAAGAATACTAAGGTCAGGGCGTGACACTCATGGTGTAATCACAACAACGTACAGGAACTCAAGTCCTTTTGTTCATCCGACCTAGAAATCCTTACAATCCAATGCCAACCGCATTATCTTCCAAGAGAATTCTCTTCGATTATAGTCATAGCCGTGTATATCCCCCCCCAAGCAGATCCCTCGTCGGCCCTGAAAGAACTTCACTGGACTCTATGTAAACTGGAAACCATACATCCTGAGGCTGCATTTATTGTAGCTGGATATTTTAACAAAGCTAACCTAAGAACAATACTTCCTAAATTCTATCAGCATATCGAATGCGCGACAAGCGCTGATAGCTTTCTGGATCATTGTTTCTCGAACTTCCGCAACGCATACAAAGCCCTCCCCCGCCCTGCCTTCAGCAAATCTGACCATGACTCCATTTTGTTGCTCCCAGCCTATAGACAGAAACTAAAACAGGAAATGCCCTTGCTCAGGTCAATACAACTCTGGTCTGACCAATCGGATTCCACAATTCAAGATTGCTTTGATCACGTGGACTGGGATATGTTCCGGGTAGCCTCAGACAATAACATTGATGTATACGCTGACTCGGTGAGCGAGTTAATTAACAAATGCATCGGAGATGTCGTACCCTCTGTGACCATTAAAACCTTCCCTAAGCAGAAACCGTGGACTGATGGCAGCATTCGCGCGAAACTGAAAACGCGAACCACTGCCTTTAATCATGGAAAGGCGACCGGAAACACGACCGAATACAAACAGTGCAGCTATTCCCTCCGCAAGGCAATCAAACAAGCAAAGCATCAGTATAGAGGCAAAGTAGAGTCGCAATTCAATGGCTCAAATACGAGACGTATGTGGCAGGGCCTACAGTCAATCACGGATTACAAATAGAAAACCAGCCCCGTCGCAGACACGACATCTTGCTCCCAGACAAATTAAACAACTTCTTTGCTCGCTTTGAGGACAATAGAGTGCCACTGACACAGCCTACCAAAGCCTGTGGGCTCTCCTTCTCCGTGGCCAACCTGGCGGCCCAGACGGCATCCCTAACCGCGTCCTCAGAGCATGCACAGACCAGCTGGCTGGTGTGTTTACGGACCTATTCAACCAATCCCTATCCCAGTCTGTTGTCCCCACATGCTTCGAGATGGTCACCATTGTTCATGTTCCCAAGAAAGCTAAGTTAACTGAACTACATGACTATCGCCCTGTTGCACTCACTTCTGTCATCATGAATTTTGAGAGACCAGTCAAGGACCATATCACCTCCACCCTACCTGATACCCTAGACCCACTACAATTTGCTTAACGCTATAGGTCCACTGACGATGCAATCGCCATCACACTGCACACGGCTCTATCCCATCTAGACAAGAGGAATACCTATGTAAGAATGCTGTTCATTGACTACAGCTCAGCATTTAACACCATAGTACCCTCCAAACTCGTCATTAAGCTCGAGACCCTGGGTCTCGACCCCGCCCTGTGCAACTGGGTCCTGGACTTTCTGACGGACCGCCCCCAGGTGGTGTACACATCACGGACAAACTGAAATGGTCCACACACACAGAGAGCGTGGTGAAGAAGGCGCAACAGCGCCTCTTCAACCTCAGGAGGCTGAAGAAATGTGGCTTGTCATCTAAAACACTCACAAACTTTTACAGATGCACAATCGAGAGCATCCTGCCGGGCTGTATCACCACCTGGTACAGCAATTGCACCGCCCTCAACCGTAAGGCTCTCCAGAGGGTAGTGAGGTCTGCACAACGCATCACCGGGGGCAAACTACCTGCCATCCAGGACACCTACAGCACCCAATGTCACAGGAAGGCCAAAAAGATCATCAAGGACAACAACCACCCGAGCCACTGCCTGTTCACCCTGCTATCATCCAGAAGGTGAGGTCAGTACAGGTGCATCAAAGCTGGGACCGAGATACTGAAAAACAGCTTCTATTTCAAGGCCATCAGACTGTTAAACAGCCATCCCTAACAGTGAGTGGCTGCTGCCAACATACTGACTCAACTCCAGGCACTTTAATAATGGAAAAATGTATGTAATCAATTTATCACTAGTCACTTTATATAATGCTTACATACCCTACATTACTCATCTCATATGTATATACTGTACTCTATACCATCTACTGCATCTTGATGTAATGTATCACTAGCCACTTTAAACAATGCCACTTTATATAATGCTTACATACCCTACATTACTCATCTCATATGTATATACTGTATTCTACACCATCTACTGCATCTTGCCTATGCCTCACGCCATCTCTCATCCACATATTTACATGTACATATTCTTATTCATCCCTTTACATTTGTGTGTATAAGGTAGTTGTTGTGAATTTGTTAGATTACTTGTTAGATTTTACTGCACAGTCGGAACTAGAAGCAAAAGCATTTCGCTACACTCTCATTAACGTCTGATAACCATGTGTATGTGACCAATACAATTTGATTTGATTTGATGTATTCAATAAAGACCAGTGGTTCAAGGTGTCCATATTAGTAAACTCCTAGAAGTATTATGAATGTGTGTTAGAATAACATTTTTGAGCTAACATTATGTTGATCATCGAGAGAACTAACCCGGTGAACTGAATACACAATCCACTGTATTCAGGAGGTCAATGTGGTTATTTTATCCCATTAATCTAGAAGTATTTATCCAACTGCATGCCTCATTTATATTGTAGGGAACCTCGCTATATGAGCCACATTACAATTAAGTTAACCTTATTGCCGTGATGCGTAGGGTGTTTGCCTTTCACGCCAGCAACTTAGGTTCACTATTCTGCCCCGCCGTTTGCTTCAATATCTATATAATCTATTGAAATATTGTACATGGTTTATAATGTATTGAAGAATATACAAGCGAAACAGATTGTAAGGCTATTGTGTTGTTTTGAATACATTTGATTTGAATAGTATCTATTACCATGTACTCTCTTAATAGGATGTAAACACGGAGGATGTTCGCAAGACTACTTGTGTGTGTATATTTATTTCATCATTATCACCCAATAACCAAGACCTTGATAAGTTGAACAAGACTTTGGTCAGTTGGATGAGGTGTGTTATAGAGTTGGTATAGAGGGCACTATTATATGTAGAATAGAAGAGAATACAACTTTATTGTCCATTGGCTAGAACGGACATTTTTCTTCTCCCTTTCCCAACGCCCCCGGACACACACGCACACGCACACACACGCACATGTTGTATGGCTGCTTGACTGACAGTAAGTCAGTAAGTACAGCTCTGCTCAGAGAAATATATGTGATTGCAGAGAGGGAGAGAAAGAGAGAGAGAGGGGTCACAGGGAGATAAACGAGGCCTGAGTCACCTAATCTACTTGTTCTCTCCCTGCACTACACACAGTGCTCAAGAGCTACTGAGAGTAGAGAAGTTGAGGAGCAGAGGAGAGAAAAAGAGAGGGGGAAATCAATATTAGTGAACTGTAGTGTTTCGATCCCCTCTGCAGGCACACGCTCAGCCTCATCGCATGGCTTTACGGATGGTTTCCCTAGCGACCTGAACTCCGAGGGGAAGTAGTCCTTTAGTGAAATTACAGTCTTCATCCTCCAGTCTTTATCTTCCTGTCTCATCTCAGTTGTGACATCCTATTAGCTGACTAGGCTCTTTCCTGGGCTACAATGGCGATCATGGCGCTACCACAGTGATCTGGGCTGATGTATAGGATCATGTGTTTAGGGATTGAGGAGTGTGTGTGTTTGTGTTTGTTTGTGTGTTCATGCCCTGTTTCTAAGGTCTAGCCAACTTTGCAGTATTTAAAATGTTTTTTTGTGTTATTTCCAGGATTATTACCTACAGCCGAAAATAACTTTTGGACATTAGGGCACTCACCTGAAATTTAACCAGTAATTTGACTTCCCTGACTTGGATCCTTTGTTTGGACTCCCAGAGGCAGCCACATTCATCCCAGCTGATACACCAAAACGTCAACGTGGGGAGGAAAGGGAGGAGAAGTGGAGTTCTAATCAGGCTCAGTCTGCAAGCAAACCATCAACCATTTCTGAGTATATTACTCGCTAACGTTCAGTCCCTGGATAATAAAGTAGACGAGTTCAGGGTGAGGATCTCCATTGAGAGAGACATAAGGGACTGTAACATACTCTGTTTTATAGAATCATGGATCTCTCCAGATATATTCTCCCCGTCCATACAGCCAGCAAGGTTCTCCGTTCTTCTCGCGAACAGAAAGGAGGAACTCTCTCTAAAAAAAACTGAGGTGAAGGGGTATGTGTCATGATTAACAACTCATGGTGTGACTGTGGTAACGTACAGGAACTCAAGTCCTTTTGTTTTCCCGATCTGGAATAGCTCACCATCAAAGCCCGAGAGCATTACCTCCTGAAATAATTTTCTTTGGTTATTGTCACTGCCGTGTATATTCCCCCCCAAGCTGACACGTGATGGCTCTCAAGGAACTACACTTTACTTTGTGCAAACTGGAAACCACCTATCCTGAGGCTGCATTTATTGTAGCTGGGGACTTTAATTAAGGAAATCTGAGGAAAACACTCCAAAATTCTATAAACACATCTCCTGTGCTACATGCGGAGAGAACACGCTTGACCATTGTTACTCTCCCTTCCAGGATGGCTACAAGGTCCTCCCCCGCCATTCCTTCTTCTTGTCAATAGGGGGAGCTGTTAGCATTTTTTTTTCTGGCTGTTGCCAAATTAAACTGCCTCGTACTCAATTCTTGCTCGTACAATATGCATATTATTAATTCTATTGGATAGAAAACACTCTCTAGTTTCTAAAACCGTTGGAATTATGTCTGTGGGTGAACCAGAACTCTTTCTACAGCGAAATCCATGACAGGAACTGCGAAGGTCTGAAAACGAAGCTCTGGTCTCAGATCAGTTTAAAGGTCTGTGTGTATCCTATGGGTCGACATGAACTGCACCCGCCTTCCCCTGGATGTCAGTAACCAATGAGAAGTGGAATGGTCTTTCTACGTAGCTCTCAAAGTTTATAAAAGCCCAAGGAACGAGGAGAGCTCTCTTTTCGACGCTGGCCATTACGCAAGGAAAGACCTCGGAATGACATTTTGAAACGCTCAGTTATCGATATTAGATATATCCGTCTGTAATTTAATTCGATATAGGTGTTAGAAACATCATAACGAAGCTATTTTAAACCGAGTTATATCAGTTTATATCAGTTTATGCGAGTATATTGCTATTTTTCGGAATTTCCTCAGTATTGCGTTTTGAGGATTTGGGCATGTTGGGGCAAAATAGCTATTGTTAGCTATTGTTAGCTGCTAAATCCGAAGTTGAAGGCGACGTTTTACAACCAAGCAACGATTCTTTTGGACAAAGGACCACTTGGCCAAGATTCTGATGGAAGCTCGTCCAAAAGTAAGAGCTATTTATGATGTTATTCCGTATTTATGTGGAAAAATGTAAACTCAATAATGGCGACTAGTGACGCCATTATTGCGGCACTAGTCTGGCTGTAACGCACACTGTATGTCTAGTAACGTTAATTTTAAAAATCTAACTCAGCGGTTGCATTAATAACTAATGCATCTTTCATTTCATGTCCAACCTGTATTTTTTAGTCAAGTTTACGATTATTTATACATTAGATTAGGTGCCTTTCCAAGATGGCGCCGGCCAGAATGCATGCCCTGTTGCCACTGATCACATTGTATAACCACGAATTGTGCTGCTAAATATGCACATTTTCGAAAGAAAAACTGTATGGATTGTGTAATATGATGTTACAGGACTGTCATCTGAAGAATTCTGAGAAGGTTAGTGAAAAATTTATTTATTTTGGTGGTGAATACGTTATCGCTGTGTTTGGCTGGAATCAATGCTGTTGTCTGGTTTGCTATTGTGGTAAGCTAATATAACGATATATTGTGTTTTCGCTGTAAAACACTTAGAACATCTGAAATATTGTCTGGATTCACAAGATCTGTGTCTTTCAATTGCTGTAGGCTGTGTATTTTTAAGAAATGTTTTATGATGAGTAATTAGCTAATACACGTTTCTCTCTGTAGTTATTCTAGTCGAGTTGTGATGGTGGGTGCAATTGTAAACTATGATTTATACCTGAAATATGCACATTTTTCTAACAAAACCTATGCTATACAATAAATATGTTATCAGACTGTCATCTGATGAAGTTTTTTCTTGGTTAGTGGCTATCAATATCTTTATTTGGTCGAATTGGTGATAGCTACTGGTGGAGAGAAAAAATGGTGGACTAAGAAAAATGGTGTCTTTTGCTAACGTGGTTAGCTAATAGATTTACATATTGTGTCTTCCCTGTAAAACATTTTAAAAATCAGAAATGATTGCTGGATTCACAAGAAGTGTATCTTTCATCTGGTGTCTTGGACTTGTGATTTAATGATATTTAGATGCTAGTATTTACTTGTGACGCTATGCTAGGCTATGCTAGTCAGCTTTTTTACTGGTGGGGGTGCTCCCGGATCCGGGTTTGGGAGGAACTAGAAGTTATAAATATTTTTATAAATATTTTTGAATCTGATACTTTTGGGAATTTTCTTCTGCCTTTCAGGACCGGAAAGAGGCTGTAGTTTTCTCAACATAACGCGCAACCCAAGGCGTTTTTTTTGTTATAAAGTATATTTTATCGAACAAAATAACATTTATTGTGTAACTGGGAGTCTCGTGAGTGCAAACACGAAGATTATCTAAGGTTAGCGATTAATTTTATTGCTTTTCTGACTTTCGTCACCATGCTAATCTGGGGCTACTGTTGTAGCATTGAAGCTACACTCACAAAACTGTGATTTCTTTCGCTGTAAAATATATTTTTCAAATCTGACACGATAGGTGGATTAACAACAAGCTAAGCTGTGTTTTGGTATATTTCACTTGTGATTGCATGATTATAAATATTTTTAGTAATATTTTTGCATTTGGCACCCTGCAATTCTAGCGGTTGTTTAGGAAAGTGATCCCGTAAAAGGGATCCGTAGCGCAGAGAAGTTAACCACAGCAAGTTGACTGGGAACATGGACGTGTATAAACAGACCAGCTATGACCTCTGTAAGGTAATCAAAGAGGCAAATTGAAAGTACAGGGACAAAGTGGAGTCGCAATTCAACGGCTCAGACATGAGATGCATGTGGCAGGGACTCCAGACCATCACGGATTATAAAGGGAAAGCAAGCCATGTGCAGACTAGCTGGGTGGAGTGTTTATGGACATATACAATCTCTCTCACAGTGACGCTCCCCACAGTGACTGCACGTACATACCCCAACCAGAAGCCATGGATTACAGGCAACATCCGCACTGAGCTAAAGGGTAGATCTGCCGGTTTCAAGGAGCGGAAATCCCGGAAATTTTGCTATGCCCTAACTGGCTAGCTACATGTCTAAACAAAATACTTCCATATGCAAATAACCATTTTACTGTACACCTTCTGTATCATGTGCATGTGACAAATAAACATAGATTTTATTTGATATAGTGTGTGTTTACCAGAGACGGCAATGTGAAGAACAACATGACCTGCACCAAAGTCAGATTAGGATATAGGCCAAGGACTAGATAAAGTGTATTTTTACTACTAGTTTTTGCTACTACTTTCACCACTTTTCGTCTTGAAATATGTGGTTGTTTACTACACTGTGAATCGTTAAAGAGATAAGTAGGGCTAAGAGGGTGTAGACAAAACATTCACAGGCCATTTTCTCAAAAGTAAGATTATCAACTTTCAAAGCAGAATTATTCCTCATCTGCAGTGTATGATATGCAATTTTCTAGCTCGGAGTCTCTACTTTTATCCAATGTAAAAAAAAAAAAAATTCAAATGTTGCTACACAGGACTGAATCTAGGCGGTGGGTCACAAATTATATCATGGGCAGAAAACCCAATTAATCTCCATCGTTCATTGAAGTTGATTGGTCATTTATAACAAAAACTTAATACGTGAGGTTGAAGAAGAATGGCAAGTCGAAGAAGAATGGCAAGCTAACATGAGAGCCACAAACAGTAGACGACCACACCGGGTTCCACTCCTATCAGCTAATAACAAGAAGAAACGGCTACAGTGACTACGGGATCACCAACACTGGAAAATTGAGTGGAAAGACATTGCCTGATCCAACGAATCCTGGTTCCTGTTGCGTCATGCTGATGGCAGAGTCAGGTTTTGGCGTAAGCAGAGTCCATTTTTGTATTTTATTATTATAATTTTTTGTGTACTTGTTTGACATTTTCCTGCATTGTTAGAAGATAGTAACATAAGCATTTCACTGCACCCGCTAGAACATCGGCTAAACTGTGTCGGCGACCAATAAACTTTGATTTGATTTTGATTTGTGTGTGTGCATGTGCGTGTTTGTGAGTGTGTGCGTGCGTGTGTGTGGGTACATCTGAGTGTCAAATGGAGATATACAACCTGGTCTGTAATATCGATCAGAGATTGGAGACCTGGGTCTCTGTTCAACCCTGTCCACCTCTGTGACCAGCCATGACCTCTGACCCTTTGACACGCTAGGAAATAGCCACTCATCTGAGACTGCACTGGGCTGACCGGGCTTCCTGCCTCCCTAAAGGTTCAACTGTAAATCACACAACCTGTGCAATCTTCTGTTCTCTCTTCTCTTCTCTTCTGTCCCTTTCTTTCTAATCCTGGGATAATATATGAATCCCTGTGCTTATGTTTACCAGGCAGGTCCTTTATTTACTGGCTATAAACAGCAATCCATCTGCTGAGGTTTTGTTATACACACACACATACACACACACACACACACACACACTGTCGATCACACACACATGCAGTGCTGACACACATACACCGCACAACACACACAGACACACTCACACAAACGTATGCACGCACGCACGCACACACACGCACGGACGCGCGCACGTGCACGGACACACACACACACAGCGCTGTGCTGAGACAATCGGAGGCCAGCTGTGCTGAAGGAGAGGACGAACCACCTGTGGGCGACACTACAGAGAGAGGAAGAGAGGAACTGTCCCCCCTAAACAGCATGTGGGAGGACTGGGCTTTTACTTGCTCACTTGAAGGAGAAGGTTTGGGAATGAGATAGGGGATGGGGGGGGGGGGGGGGGGGGGGGGTTGGGTGGAGAGAAAGAGGAGATATTTTTGTCAATGATGCATGGTCATATCTACAACCTGTAGTTTTGGTACCGTTGTTATTATTAACATGCCTAAAACCCCACTCCTCCTCTCTCCTCCTGAAAGAAAGTTACAGAAAAAGCCCATTAACCTTCAACAGCGTCATGCTTCTATTTCAGCGTCTGAGGAGATTTTAGAGAGTGATTAAGTGAGATTGATGGAGGTTTAATTCACTGACAAATATAATTGTTGCTGTTGTTTAATCTTCCATCTTCATTACTTCAAAGCGCCTTTGAGAGGGGCCGGACTTGAAGGAGAGACACAGTAACACAGAAACAATGAGATGCAGGACAAGGTCAAGGGTCACTAAAGGGGAGGGAGTGTAGTGTTTTGTAGTGACACTTCTGAAGTAGGGGTGGGTTTTGAATCGTGTTTTAACTTTAAAATATATTTTTAAGAGATGGATTTGGAATGTATTTACTTTCTATTCAGTATGCATGTAAAATAATGTGTGCAAGAATGGAACTTTCAAACTTTGAAACATATTCTTTTGAAGAGATGGAATTAGAATGTACTTACTGTACATTCAATATATTGTGTGGCTATTTTAAACATTGAATGTGTACGATACAAAATGAACTGTTTCGGATTAGGAAGGGCAACCTTCAGTCCTGAACTTTGAGAACTTCTCCGCTTTCAAACTTTGAACAATATGGTATTATACATTTCCTTTAAAACCACCATCTCCAATAACGGACTTTTCAGTGACATTCAGACACTTTGTAAAGAACTAATTATTGGGTCTGACTAGATGGCCACTGCCAATGCCAGACAAGGATTAAAATAGCCAGTCAGTCAATGTGAGGCAGATAGTTAGTTCTACTGTATAAGGACTAGCTATCTTCCAAAGCCAGATTGACGAAAAGAGCCTTGGGTTGGAGAGTTGTGTAACGTTGACTCCGATGCAGTCATTCAGTCAGTCTGTACTCAAACAATGAATCAGTACAATAGTGACTGGACAGGACAGGACACGCTGTCTGTCTGTCTGTCTGTCTGTCTGTCTGTCTGTCTGTCTGTCTGTCTGTCTGTCTGTCTGTCTTTCTGTCTGTCTGTCTGTCTGTCTGTCTGTCTGTCTGTCTGCCTGCCTGCCTGCCTGCCTGCTGCCTGTCTGTCTGTCTGTCTTTCTGTCTGTCTGTCTGTCTGTCTGTCTGTCTGTCTGTCTGTCTGTCTGTCTGTCTGTCTGTCTGTCTGTCTGTCTGTCTGTCTGTCTGTCGTCTATCAAGGGCACAGGGCTTGACAGTGGGCTGGGAGAGAGAGAGAGAGAGGAGGACAAACAAACGAGTGCAACTCCTCCGTGTGCATCTACGTCTTGACTGGTATTATACAGCCTCAGATAACAGGACAGTTGTCTGATAGATACTGTTGTGTGGGAGAGGAAGAGCAAGAGAGCAAATGACAGAAAGTGAGTGAGTGAATAGCAAGGCAGAATTGGAAGGGAAAGAGTGGAGCAAGTCAGAGAAAGAAATTGAGAGTCAGAAAGAGTGTGATAGAGAGATAGAGGGGGAGAAGAATGGGAGGAGGCCCGGAGGAGTGGGTCAGTGGAGGTAGAGAGAAGGAGGGATGAATGCATCCCCTGTTCCTCTCCAGTATCTCAGACATGAGCTGGATAAACAGGAAATGCAGCTGCTCTTGTCCGTCATTCCCCGGCCTAAAATACCCTGCATTCCTCTGGTAGTTAAAAACATTACCACAATCGCATTTACCTCAGCTAACTAGAGAGAGAGAGAGAGAGAGGAGGAGGAGGAGGAGGAGGAGGAGGAGGAAGGTAGAAGGTGGGAGGGGAGAGGAGCAGAGAGGAGAGGAGAGGAGAGGAGAGGAGAGGAGGGAGAGGAGAGGAGAGGAGAGGAGAGGAGGGAAGGAGAGGAGGGGAGAGAGGAGGAGAGGAGGAGGAGAGAGGAAGGAGAGGAAGAAAATAGCAAGAAGGAGAAAATCTCTGCCCTCTTTTTGTGTGCGTTGTGGCTGATAGTTGGGAATCTGGACACGCAATTCCTCTGTTTTACTATCCTTTTTTCTTTAAGAAGAGGAGGAGCAGAAAGGAGGTATTGGTGGCGGTACAGTGCAGTAAGGGACCATACAGTACCAAATGGAGGTCGCTGGAAGACAATGGGTGCCCTTCACTGTTCATTCACACAGACTCCACAGCACTATCACACAACTCTTTCTCCTCTCTCCCTCTCTTCTTTCTTTCTCTCCATCTGTCTTTCTTCTCAACATCACACAGGGGAACAATGGAGCCCTGGTTGGCTGGCTGTCCACAGTGTCCATTTTAGAGACGAGGTTGTATTTCTTTCTCTCTCTCTCTCACTCCCTGTCTCTCTCTCTCTCTTACCTTCTCCAGACCCACCAAGAAACCCCAGGAGAGAGTGAAAGAGAAAGAGAGAAATAGCAGAGAGAGCGAGTAAAGAGAGAGAGGAGAGGAAGAGACAAAGTGGAAAGAGAGGGAGAAAGAGGGAACGAGAACAGAGCCTCTTTAGGGGAAGCACTGACAACCTACCATGTGAATAGTTCAGGAAGTTATTGTAAGTTCACATGAGGTACTTGTTGTAGTTCAACCAGGGCTATTCAACTATATTCTTACGGAGGCCAGATTTGAAAAAAGGTTATTTTCTACATGGTATTACTCCTAAGACCGGTATAAAAAACACTGCACAAACACAACTATAATCTTATAAGGCACTTTTATTAAAATAACTGTTGCTGAAAGTACATTATAAGAGCTTTAAGATTAGCCTAATTTAGTGCATCAAATTGTTTAAATAATGGAACACATTTTTACTTATAACAAAGTTGACCTGCAACACATTAATACATTTCCACTGTTCTGTCCGTTTTACATACATTGCGTCATCTTTTGTTTATATTTAGACATAGGTAACCTTTTATGCATGGAATATCTCAGTTGACCAGCATCCCATTTTGTTCTATTTTCGATTTCTTCATAATTTAGTTATTTTAACAGTCTTGTTTTTTGTCTTTTTTTACACATAGAAACCTTTTATGTATGGCATATCTTAGTTGACTAGCTTTTGGGCAGAAGTCTCTCTCACCCGCATCAGTAGAGAACAGCTCCCTGTAACAAACTGCACCACATCTGTGGGGACTTAAACTCATCAAATCTCATTGCAAAGTTAGCTTTCGGTTTCTCTAAAAACTCCGACATCACGGGACTAATCTGTACTAATGATGACTGAATATAGTTGCGCAGTGAAGGGAAATAAAACATTTATTTTGAAAAGAAGTCGTCCCAAATTAAATCCATTCAATTGCTTGATAGGAACTCCTCATCAAGCATCTCCGCTAGTCATGTGTTTGCTTTCTTGTGGCGGCAATCACGGAGATAAGCAACCGTCTCCTCCCTAAACGCACATAGGCTGCTCTCTTCATACCTTTATTACCGTTGCTTAGCCACCGAACGTCGTTATGTAAAAGTAGATCGTGCTGCTCAGCAGACTACGAAGCGACGTTGCAGGCTAGATGATGATCGGACCCTGACCCTGTACCCCTGTTAGCAGTTCTGATTGGCTTGAACTGGTATGTTGGGTGATATTGATTGACCGCATTTAATGGACTACAGGAAAACAGATTCTCCCATTGGAGAATATTGAACGAGGGCTCCTTTTGGCACTAAACATCGGATTTCTACGGGGATCTAAGGGCCATTCTAAACTGATAAATGGCCCAGATCTGGCCCGCGGGCCACCAGTTGAATAGCCTTAAACAACTAAAGTACAAGACAAGACGAACATTGACGCGCTCTCTAGTCAAACCAATAAGAAATACCCCTAATTGTGTTGTTTTTCATTGAGAATAGTCTAAATTCAGAATGTAACTAGAGTAATTGAATACAAGACCATGGGAAATGCTGATTGGTTTATGCCAGTCAACCCAATGACAGTTCTCTTATGGTAGTCTTTCAATAGTCCTCTAACTAGGATACTCCCCTATGACCTGAGGGCTAATGATGTGAATACTTGATCAGTGATCAGTATGTCTACATCCCAAATGGTACCCTATTCCCTATATAGTGCACTACTTTAAACCAGGACCCATAGGGCCTTGGTCAAAAGTAGTGCACTATGTAGGAAAAAAGGGGGCCATTTGGGATACATAGTGTGTGTGTCCTCTGGAATGGATACCTGGGTGTTGTAAGGAACAAGTACTCTTCACTTGTAACCCCGTCGTCTTCGGTCTCGGAAGCAGGCTATACACACACACACACACACACACACTCACACGCATGCACGCATGCATACACAAAAGAACATGCACGCACGTACACACACATGCATGTGCACACAGCAGAGCAGCAGATATGTCTGAGAATACTTTAAAGAAGAGGGATAGAGAGATAGACAGGGAATACCAATGGAGCAACTGACATCTCAGTGACACACCAAAAACATTCACCTGTGAATCTGTAACCTTCATCATGATGTAGATCATTTCTCCTATTACCACTGGTCCAAGATCTTTATCCATCCACCTTTTGGTTAAGGTTAGGATTGGGGGTGGGGGTAAACTGATCGTAGATCTGTGGTTGAGAGCAACTTCTACCTCAAGCCTCTGTGACATCTCAAACATGTGGGCTGCACATTATTCAACATTCAACATTTCCTGTGTTTGTCTCAGAGCATCACTAACACTGGACCACTGTTAGGAACTGTAGTTTCAGGGTCATCGGTTCAGCACCAACCGCCAACCACTCACAGTCATCCAAGTCAAACAGACTAGACCCTTACAGGACAACAGGAAATAACACCGAGCTCAGAGACACTAAACCGAGAACGAACACCTTCAGTCAGTCACAGACAGGCAAAATAAACATGTAGCCAGGGTGGTCCTCTGTAGCTCAGTTGGTAGAGCATGATGCCAGGGTAGTGGGTTCAATTCCTGGGACCACCCATACATAAATTGTATGCACGCACGACTGTAAGTAAATTTGGATAAAAGCGTCTGTTAAATGGCACTTATTATTAAATAAGATGCTAGAACAGCTACCTTCAGAGGCAGATCATTGTGATCCACAAGTAACACCTTCAGTCATGTTCAGACAAGACAACAGTAATGGCTAATTGAGACTAAAGTGAGTGTACACTAGGGTGATAACCTGTGTACTCAGTCGTAATAGTGCCTTGACACTAGGTTGAACACCATTTTTAACACACACACCCCAGTGGCTCGCAGTCTCTCACTGTCTAAGTCACGTTAATTACCTGTGTGTCTGTGAAGGTGGAACCTTGTAGCCCTAACCCCTTGTAGCACTCAGGGAGATGGGGATTGATGCACACTCAGCGACCCCTCTGATTGGGGTTAACAGTGTGATCATTTGCATGAAGGTGGGGGTGGCTTCATTAGCAGGGAACTCTGGGAGAGAAAGTGACCTCCGTTGCAAATATACAGAGCAAGAGGGACCGTTACCTGCTGCTGCATGCTTCCCAGTCGAAACAGTTTGCTTATATATTATGACGAAGTGTTGTGATGTTTTTGTTCATTTAACAGTTCAGCGGGTATTTTTTTCCGGCTGTTCTGGACAACAATTCTTGAGGCAATTCTAAGTCCGGTAGCTGAAGTGTACGCCCCCTCGTCGGTGATTGGTCAACCGTACTCCTCTGTAGTAGAGTGGGAACTATGGACGGGATTCTACAATGAAGAGTTTGTTGTCATTCAACGAGAGACGACTAGTTTTCTCTTGAGTAATACTGCACAAAACATCTTACTTAGATGTAAAATTGCGCGACTAAGAACTCGGGAAAAACTTCCAAATGAATTATAGATTTCTTGATTTATCTTGGATTGATTTGAATATTTTGAGGAAGTGTTTCTGGCTATGTTGTTGCTATGTTGGCTCAAGAGGGACAAACAGCAATAATATTGCCACTTTTTTCTAGTTTTTCAAGCGAACACACAGACATACACACACACACACAACATGGAAGATTAGCTATTGTTAGACAGACAGAGCGGGCTCTTCACTTGGCGACACCTGCACTTCCGCAAAACACAAACACGTGATGGTGGTCCGTCCCTGTCCAGTCATGTATAATGCAGAGGGAGGGTGGGGCCTGCTGCCGTTTGTCCCTGGGGGGGTCCCATCAGGGTGGACAGTGGATTAATCATTTAACAGCACATGACAAAATGGAACAGGATAAATAAATAACATGTAATGGCTTCTGTAAACAGACACACACACATGCACACACTGTGCACACATACATTTATACACACACACACATTCACACATGAAAACACACACACAGGTGGCCCTCTTCTAACCTGGTGACACATTCAGAGGACACTAATGCCCACTTTCAGTTGGCCGCACAAACACACATAGCTCGTCCACCCCTCGTCCACCCCTGTCCAGTCAAGTGTAGTTAGTGTGCCATAGAATGTCCCTGACAATATGGAGACTGATATTGTTCTGAAACACAACTATAGTATCAACCTCTACTAGATATATGAACTGCATAATATCAAACATTTCCCTCAAACTGGTTTAAATAGATGGATCTCAAACAGGGGTGTGTGTGTGAGAAAGAGAGAGAGGGAGAGAGAGAGAAGAGAGAGAGAGAGAGAGAGAGAGAGAGAGAGAGAGAGAGAGAGAGAGAGAGAGGGGAGAGGGAGAGGGAGTGGGAGTGGGAGTGGGGGCGAGGGGGGTTGTGTGATCATTATTAAAGTGATGGGCCCTGCTCAGAAGGCTGTAGCCTGTGAATAATAATGTGTGGTGACCTTGACATGGAGGCCCTGCTGTTCCTATACGGTACACTCTAGTACACACACTCTAATGACATCAAACATTGTGATGACATCAGACAGAGGAACAGGATCCCCTGCCTGCATGACTCATTTACAAGACAAGACTCCCCACTTTCCCTACAGGACCCCCCCCCCCCCCCCCACTCTCCTCTCCACTGTCTCCTCTGCTCTGCCTCCCCCTACTGTTATCCCTTTCTACATCTTCATTATCTGACCATGCTGGAAAAGACATAGGAACAGTGCTTTGAAACCACAAAAGTAAAACCGCCTAACTCTACAGAACATGAATGAAAACATCGCAGACTTGTTTCAGTGTGAGCGTGCACGCCTTTATCAGTGTGTGTCGGTGTGTGTGTGTGCTTCTGTGCAAGCTTCACCTCTCTCTCTTTCAACTCAGTGCCAGAAAAAACGGGCCTCAAACTGTTCAACTACAACTGTTCCAAGTCCCAATCATTACAGCTTGTCACAAATAATTAATTTTCTCATTCCTCATGAAGATGTATAAAAAATTACCATGTTATTATACTCTGCCACTCTCCGGAGGCAGCAGAAGACCAATTTAATTGAATTTCTTCCTGCACATTAAATTAAATCCTAAATAAGAGTTTAGGCATTGGTAGAGGAAGCATATGTTCGTTAGTCCAGACAGGCGGCAGTAATGGCTGCCGTAATGTTTTAATAGCTGCTCTCTCCAAGCACCGATACTTTCCCATCATGGCACTGATCGCAGCCAGTCACAGGCAAGCTAGTGGCCAATTACAGAGGTCTATACCATGGTCACTATAGAAGGACGAGGACAGGGACAGGGACAAGACAGGCACAAGGGACAGTCTGATATTCTGTCTGGATCAGAGACACAGCATATGAATACTGATGTTTGGAGGACATTAAAATGAGAATGCCTAGAGGTTGGACTGCGATGTTTTACATGGTGAAAATGTCCTCAAAACGGGTTGCTTTTCCATGATTGTTAGACAATAGATTCAATACATGTGCAGTATCTTTAGGAGAATAAAAGGTGTTTATAGTTCATGTTTGATGATGCTTCATTTAACCCTTTCTTTGTTTAAACAGCAGGTTGTCTCATCAGATCTATACAGGCTTTGTGGCAAAATGGGGATGGATGGGGACTGATGTAAAAGAGCAGCTAACCATGCTGAGAGGGGGTTCAGACACACACACGTATAGACACAAACACACACACACACAAACAGCGGGTAGAGGTTCCCTCCGCTTCACACACACACACACAGTGGGCAGTGTTCGGGTCAGTGTAACAGAATGGTGACCGCTGCCAAACCAATCTCATAATCAGGCCTGGGACATGACCACAAGCTGTGAACATAACACTGCAGTGACACGATGGAGTCACACACACACACACACACACACACACACACACACACACACACACACACACACACACACACACACACACACACACACACACACACACACACACACACACACACACACACACACACACACACACACACACTCACAGGTGTGCATCTAACAATATTCCAGATATGAACTGAGTGACAGTTATTAGCTTAAACATCATTAACATTAGTTATAATGTACTGTTAGTGTAAGGTGGGTCACATCCTTAATATCATTAGTTACAATGTACTGTTAGTGTAAGGTGGGTCACATCATTAGTTATAATGTACTGCTAGCGTAAGGTGGGTCACATCCTTAATATCATTAGTTACAATGTACTGTTAGTGTAAGGTGGGTCACATCATTAGTTATAATATACTGTTAGTTTAAGGTGGGTCAAATCATTAATATCATTAGTTATAATGTACTGTTAGTGTAAGGTGGGTCACATCATTAATAGCATTAGTTATAATGTACTGTTAGTGTAAGGTGGGTCAAATCATTAGTTATAATATACTGTTAGTTTAAGGTGGGTCAAATCATTAATATCATTAGTTATAATGTACTGTTAGTGTAAGGTGGGTCACATCATTAATAGCATTAGTTATAATGTACTGTTAGTGTAAGGTGGGTCAAATCATTAGTTATCATTAGTTACAATGTACTGTTAGTGTAAGGTGGGTCACATCATTAGTTGTAATGTACTGTTAGTGTAAGGTGGGTCACATCATTAGTTATCATTAGTTACAATGTACTGTTAGTGTAAGGTGGGTCACATCATTAGTTATAATATACTGTTAGTGTAAGGTGGGTCACATCATTAGTTGTAATGTACTGTTAGTGTAAGGTGGGTCACATCATTAGTTATAATGTACTGTTAGTGTAAGGTGGGTCACATCATTAGTTGTAATGTACTGTTAGTGTAAGGTGGGTCACATCATTAGTTATCATTAGTTACAATGTACTGTTAGTGTAAGGTGGGTCACATCATTAGTTATAATATACTGTTAGTTTAAGGTGGGTCAAATCATTAATATCATTAGTTATAATGTACTGTTAGTGTAAGGTGGGTCACATCATTAATAGCATTAGTTTATAATGTACTGTTAGTGTAAGGTGGGTCAAATCATTAGTTATAATATACTGTTAGTTTAAGGTGGGTCAAATCATTAATATCATTAGTTATAATGTACTGTTAGTGTAAGGTGGGTCACATCATTAATAGCATTAGTTATAATGTACTGTTAGTGTAAGGTGGGTCACATCATTAGTTATAATATACTGTTAGTTTAAGGTGGGTCACATCATTAATATCATTAGTTATAATGTACTGTTAGTGTAAGGTGGGTCACATCATTAGTTATAATGTACTGCTAGTATAAGGTGGGTCACATCATTAATATCATTAGTTATAATGTACTGTTAGTGTAAGGTGGGTCACATCATTAGTTATAATATACTGTTAGTTTAAGGTGGGTCACATCATTAATATCATTAGTTATAATGTACTGTTAGTGTAAGGTGGGTCACAGCATTAGTTATAATGTACTGTTAGTTTAAGGTGGGTCAAATCATGAATATCATTAGTTATAATGTACTGTTAGTGTAAGGTGGGTCACATCATTAGTTATGATGTACTGTTAGTGTAAGGTGGGTCACATCATGAATATCATTAGTTATAATGTACTGTTAGTGTAAGGTGGGTCACATCATTAGTTGTAATGTACTGTTAGTGTAAGGTGGGTCACATCATTAGTTATCATTAGTTATAATGTACTGTTAGTGTAAGGTGGGTCACATCATTAGTTATAATATACTGTTAGTGTAAGGTGGGTCACATCATTAATATCATTAGTTATAATGTACTGTTAGTGTAAGGTGGGTCAAATCATTAATATCATTAGTTATAATGTACTGTTAGTGTAAGGTGGGTCACATCATTAGTTATAATGTACTGTTAGTGTAAGGTGGGTCACATCTTAATTCATTAGTAATGTACTGTTAGTGTAAGGTGGGTCACATCATTAATATCATTAGTTATAATGTACTGTTAGTGTAAGGTGGGTCACATCATTAATATCATTAGTTATAATGTACTGTTAGTGTAAGGTGGGTCACATCATTAATATCATTAGTTATAATGTACTGTTAGTGTAAGGTGGGTCACATCATTAATATCATTAGTTGTAATGTACTGTTAGTGTAAGGTGGGTCACATCATGAATATCATTAGTTATAATGTACTGTTAGTGTAAGGTGGGTCACATCATTAATATCATTAGTTATAATGTACTGTTAGTGTAAGGTGGGTCACATCATGAATACATTAGTTATAATGTACTGTTAGGGTAAGGTGGTCACATCATTAATATCATTATTTATAATGTACTGTTAGTGTAAGGTGGTCCACATCATTAGTTATAATGTACTGTTAGTGTAAGGTGGGTCACATCATTAGTTTATATGTACTGTTAGTGTAGGTGGGTCACATCATTAGTTTATAATGTACTGTTAGTGTAAGGTGGGTCAAATCATTAAAATCATTAGTTATAATGCACTGTTAGTGTAAGGTGGGTCACATCATTAATATCATTAGTTATAATGTACTGTTAGTGTAAGGTGGGTCACGGCATTAGTTATAATGTACTGTTAGTGTAGGGTGGGTCACATCATTAATATCATTAGTTGTAATGTACTGTTAGTGTAAGGTGGGTCACATCATTAATATATTTAGTTATAATGTACTGTTAGTGTAAGGTGGGTCACGGCATTAGTTATAATGTACTGTTAGTGTAGGGTGGGTCACATCATTAGTTATAATGTACTGTTAGTGTAAGGTGGGTCACATCATTAGTTATAATGTACTGTTAGTGTAAGGTGGGTAAAATCATTAGTTCTAATGCACTGTTAGTGTAAGGTGGGTCATATCATTAGTTATATGTACGTTTAGTGTAAGGTGGGTCAACATATTAACATTAGTTATAATGTACTGTTAGTGTAAGTGTGGTCACATCATAATATCTTAGTTATAATGTACTGTTAGTGTAAGGTGGGTCACAGCATTAGTTATAATGTACTGTTAGTGTAAGGTGGGTCACATCATTAATATCATTAGTTTAAATGTACTGTTAGTGTAAGGTGGGTCACAGCATTAGTTATAATGTACTGTTAGTGTAAGGTGGGTCACATCATTAGTTATAATGTACTGTTAGTGTAAGGTGGGTCACATCATTAATATCATTAGTTATAATGTACTGTTAGTGTAAGGTGGGTCACAGCATTAACCCTCTAGAGTCTAAGCCCTGTCTAAGCCAGGTGGAGGGGGATTCTACTAAGCTTTATGGAATTGTTTTAAAATGGTCATACTGTACCAAGGATCGTTTAGCTATTTGATTTTGAACTTTAAGAGCCCTTAAGGTATCCCTAAAAATATTTAAAAAGGAACAAAGTGGCTCTAGAGCCTCTAGAGCCAAAACGTGGAACGTAACCAGAGGACAATAATGTACATGTCTAAGAGCATCGTGAGGAGAAGACAATAAGTTAACAATCATCTGTAGCTCCGTTGACAGGATAGTGGGTACAATTCCTGAGCCCACCCGTATTTTAACTCTACGCATGCATGGCTGTGCATAGAAGTGTCTGCTAAATAGCATATATTCTATTATTAACTATCCTTACCAGTCAGTGAGTGGTGATGCTGTATGGTTCAGTTCTGAAGCTGGGGTCACTTTAGTCCAGGGTGAGAGAAGACTTGGCTCCACTGACCCCTACACAACACAAACACACAGAGAGAAAATTACACTATTAGACCCACAACGTTAAAACCTCTTTGGGCGAGGGGGCGGTATTTTGACGCCCGGATGAAAAGCGTGCCCAAAGTAAACTGCCTGCTACTCAGGCCCAGAAGCTAGGATATGCATATAATTGGTAGATTTGGATAGAAAAAACTCTTAAGTTTCTAAAACTGTTAAAATGATATCTGTGAGTATAACAGAACTAAAATGGCAGGCAAAACTCTGAGGACAAACCATCCCCCCCAACACTGATTTCAATGGCTGGCACTTTTATTATAGGGCGAAATCCTATAATAGGGCTTCCACTAGATGTCAACAGTCTCGAGAAAGAGTTTCAGGCTGGTTTTTTGAAAAATGAGGGAGAAGTTGTAGTTTTCTAAGTGGCTCCCATTTTGACTGTAGTGTTTCCAAGAGCGTGGGGAAAAGCGCGTTCTTGGTTATTTATCTCCGGTAAAGACAATAACTATTCTCCATCTTAAATTGTATAGTTTATTTGCGTATTAGGGTACCTAAGGTTTGATTATAAACGTTGTTTGACTTGTTTGGAGAAGTTTATTGGTAACGTTTGGGATTCATTTTGTATGCATTTTGAAGGAGGGAAACCGGTGGATTATTGAATGAAGCGCGCCAGCTAAACAGAGTTTTTATGGATATAAAGAAGGACTTTATCCTACAAAATTACCATTTGTAATGTAACTGAGACCTTTTGGTGCCAACAGAAGAAGATCTTCAAAGGTAAGGCATATATTATATCGCTATTTCTGACTTTCGTGTCGCAACTGCCTGGTTGAAAATGATTTGTCATGCATTTGTATGCGAGGCGCTGTCCTCAGATAATCGCATGGTTTGCTTTCGCCGTAAAGCCTTTTTGAAATCTGACACCTTGGCTGGATTAACAAGAAGTTAAGCTTTATTTTGATGTATTGCCCTTGTGATTTTATGAAAGTGAAATGTTTATAATACTGTATTTTGAATTTGGAGCTCTGCAATTTCACTGGATGTTGGCCAGGTACCCTAGAGAGGTTAAACCCCTTTGGAGATATGTTAACTTTAGTATAAAGGTATACCATCCCTTAAAGTGGACAATCACAATGACACTAACAGCTGTGGAGACAACGGACTCACGACTGACATCAGGAAGCATGTCAACGTAACAGCTTAGACAGTGTTTACAGGTTACACTAGAAGCAGAAGAACAGTTCACACCATGAAGATGTGACAACTAGCCACACATACTGAACAAAAAACGGTTAATTACAAGGGAACAGGAACTGTAGTCATAAATGTTAAATATGTCACATTTTAGTTTATGAATAGATGACAATTACTGTATGCCGGGACTGTGATCTCAGTATTCTGTTAGTCCCCATGAAGAACAGGATTGTATTGAACGCACACACACTTACACACGCAATCACCCCCCCCCCCCCCCCTCCCCACACACACATACATACACACACACACCTCCTCATCATCTCATGTCAATGAAATCCTCAGAGACAATAAGCTATTTTGAGGCCAAATCACTGACAGAAATCCATTTTTCCAGTGAAAACATCTGATGTTCGTAAGATTGGATGTACCTCTTTAAGTTGTTGCCAACGTTCCTGACAATTACTGTTCCTCTGCCTCCTCAGTGAATGCTCTGTCTATTGCATGTTATTGGAAAATGAACACAGTGAGATATATAATGCATTAAACCTCTTAACAAACACACTCATAGAAACATTCTTAAAACACACACACACACACACACACACACACACACACACACACACACACACACACACACACACACACACACACACACACACACACACACACACACAGAAAAACCCTCTTAATGTACTTTAGATGATCAAACTTGATATTAATTCTCTCCACCGCTCTTGTCCCAATGTTCTGAAGGGAGCGTGTACAGTAGTGGGATAAACGCTGCAACAGAGTAGAGTGGATCATCTTTAGTTTTATTACAACACTTGGCAGAGGTTTCTCCAAGCAGCTAAACCCCAAAACACTGCCTGTTCTCTCCTTCTCTCCTCCCTCCATCCCTCCATCCCTCCATCCCTTCCTCCCTCCTCCTTCTCTTCCTTCTACACCAAAACACTGCCTGTTCTCTCCTTCTCTCCTCCCTCCCTCCCTTCCTCCCTCCTCCCTTCTCCTTCTCTTCCTTCTACACCAAAACACTGCCTGTTCTCTCCTTCTCTCCTCCCTCCATCCCTTCCTCCCTCCTCCCTTCTCCTTCTCTTCCTTCTACACCAAAACACTGCCTGTTCTCTCCTTCTCTCCTCCCTCCCTCCCTTCCTCCCTCCTCCCTTCTCCTTCTCTTCCTTCACCAAAACACTGCCTGTTCTCTCCTTCTCTCCTCCCTCCATCCCTTCCTCCCTCCTCCCTTCTCCTTCTCTTCCTACACCAAAACACTGCCTGTTCTCTCCTCCCTCCCTCCCTTCCTCCCTCCTCCCATCTCCTTCTCTTCCTTCTACACCAAAACACTGCCTGTTCTCTCCTTCTCTCCTCCCTCCATCCCTTCCTCCCTCCTCCTTCTCTTCCTTCTACACCAAAACACTGCCTGTTCTCTCCTTCTCTCCTCCCCCCATCCCTTCCTCCCTCCTCCCTCCTCCTTCTCTTCCTTCTACACCAAAACACTGCCTGTTCTCTCCTTCTCTCCTCCCTCCATCCCTTCCTCCCTCCTCCCTTCTCCTTCTCTTCCTTCTACACCAAAACACTGCCTGTTCTCTCCTTCTCTCCTCCCTCCATCCCTTCCTCCCTCCTCCCTTCTCCTTCTCTTCCTTCTACACCAAAACACTGCCTGTTCTCTCCTTCTCTCCTCCCTCCCTCCCTTCCTCCCTCCTCCCTTCTCCTTCTCTTCCTTCTACACCAAAACACTGCCTGTTCTCTCCTTCTCTCCTCCCTCCATCCTGCTGTCCTTTCTCCCCTTCTTCCCCTTTTACAGATGCATTAGTAACCCCAGTTCATTTGTGTTGCAGCTCCCAGAGATTTATGATTTTATACACATGATGACCTTATTACTGATTAATGTGTTTGTTTTTTGTGATCGTGTTTTTCTTTCTGTTTTGCTTTTTTTTTTAAATATATTTTGATGTGTGTATTTTCTGTAATTTATGTAATTCAGGGCTCATCTGTAGAAGAGACCTTGGTCTCAGTATGACTCCCTGATAAAGGTTAAATAAAAATTATAATGCCTCTGTCCCCTTACAGTACACACACCACCAAGTCATCAGATTGGGGAGTGTATCGTTTGCATCCTGTCAGAACATTGGAGATGTGATTTGGGGACTGGTGGTTATTCTGAACATTGGAGATGTGATTTGGGGACTGGTGTTTGTTCTGAACATTGGAGATGTGATTTGGGGACTGGTGGTTGTTCTGAACATTGGAGATGTGATTTGGGGACTGGTGGTTGTTCTGACCATTGGAGATGTGATTTGGGGACTGGTGGTTGTTCTGACCATTGGAGATGTGATTTGGGGACTGGTGTTTGTTCTGACCATTGGAGATGTGATTTGGGGACTGGTGTTTGTTCTGAACATTGGAGATGTGATTTGGGGACTGGTGTTTGTTCTGACCATTGGAGATGTGATTTGGGGACTGGTGGTTATTCTGAACATTGGAGATGTGATTTGGGGACTGGTGGTTATTCTGACCATTGGAGATGTGATTTGGGGACTGGTGTTTGTTCTGACCATTGGAGATGTGATTTGGGGACTGGTGGTTATTCTGAACATTGGAGATGTGATTTGGGGACTGGTGTTTGTTCTGACCATTGGAGATGTGATTTGGGGACTGGTGTTTGTTCTGAACATTGGAGATGTGATTTGGGGACTGGTGGTTGTTCTGACCATTGGAGATGTGATTTGGGGACTGGTGTTTGTTCTGAACATTGGAGATGTGATTTGGGGACTGGTGTTTGTTCTGACCATTGGAGATGTGATTTGGGGACTGGTGGTTGTTCTGACCATTGGAGATGTGATTTGGGGACTGGTGTTTGTTCTGACCATTGGAGATGTGATTTGGGGACTGGTGTTTGTTCTGACCATTGGAGATGTGATTTGGGGACTGGTGTTTGTTCTGAACATTGGAGATGTGATTTGGGGACTGGTGTTTGTTCTGACCATTGGAGATGTGATTTGGGGACTGGTGTTTGTTCTGACCATTGGAGATGTGATTTGGGGACTGGTGTTTGTTCTGAACATTGGAGATGTGATTTGGGGACTGGTGTTTGTTCTGACCATTGGAGATGTGATTTGGGGACTGGTGTTTGTTCTGACCATTGGAGATGTGATTTGGGGACTGGTGTTTGTTCTGACCATTGGAGATGTGATTTGGGGACTGGTGTTTGTTCTGACCATTGGAGATGTGATTTGGGGACTGGTGTTTGTTCTGACCATTGGAGATGTGATTTGGGGACTGGTGTTTGTTCTGACCATTGGAGATGTGATTTGGGGGCTGGTGTTTGTTCTGACCATTGGAGATGTGATTTGGGGACTGGTGTTTGTTCTGACCATTGGAGATGTGATTTGGGGACTGGTGTTTGTTCTGACCATTGGAGATGTGATTTGGGGACTGGTGTTTGTTCTGACCATTGGAGATGTGATTTGGGGACTGGTGTTTGTTCTGACCATTGGAGATGTGATTTGGGGACTGGTGTTTGTTCTGACCATTGGAGATGTGATTAAAAGAAGAAGGGAAAGTGTTATTGTAAGTCATCTTTAGTTGGTAATCTTGTAAACCTTGATGTTGTGTATCTGATGCGCGGGACTTGTGTCTAGGTAGGACACAACATATGCACAGCATGTGTCTCCCCAATGAACAGCAGGAAGTACAGAGTTAGAATAGCACAACCCTTGCTAACAAGCCACACATTGTCTTTCCTTATGGTGCTAAGAGAAGAAAAACCTATCATCAATGATATATTATTTACATTAACTTCCACTAAAATGACACAAAAAAAACACCAACGGAAAAAAAGGTTGACAAAATGACAAAGGAACAAATGCATGCATGATGGAGTAATGTTAATCATTGCGAACCGTCCTCTGTCCATGCCGTTGGTCACATAACAAGAACATAGTGGTCTAGTCGTTCTCTCTCTCTCTCTCTAACAGACTGGACCACCCTCGCACTGGGCCGCTGAGAGAAGTATTTACATGTATTTACACACACAAAGACACTAACCCTAACCCTATGCACTTAGGAGATGTCTACACAACAGCCTTCACATGAGCTATGGATGGAAGAACAAACAATGGAGCTTCCTACAGCATGCTTAAGAGAGAGAGAGTGTGTGTGTGTGTGTGTGTGTGTGTGTGTGTGTGTGTGTGTGTGTGTGTGTGTGTGTGTGTGTGTGTGTGTGTGTGTGTGTGTGTGTGTGTGTGTGTGTGTGTGTGTGTGTGTGTGTGTGTGTGTGTGTGCTTTTACTGCATGCCTTTACTCCAGCGTCCCTGTTTTTCCTATAGCAGCCAGAGTGAAACTGTGAACACAATCCCTTGGCCTGACCACACTCGTATTTACCCTAACACATAAACACATTCTCCCAGAAACCATGATTAAAATCTGCCTTTGTTGCTGTGCTTCAATGTCCCTGCTATGTCCTGATGGAGGCCTGTGAGACTGCTATTCTACCATTCTGCAGTGTTAATCTACTGTGGTGGTTGAAAGGGATATAATGAGTTCCCGGTTGTGAATGGAATCTATAGTTTCGTAGTGTCCAGACTCCAAGCCTATTCTTTACAGCAGAGAGGGACCGTGAGACTCACTGCTGACATTACAAAGTACCCACAAAGTTCATACAACGGTCCCACAACGTTCACATAAGGGTGTGAGAACGAGAGGGATACGGTAGAAAGAGGGAGAGCCGGGCAGCCAGATAGAGTAGGTAACTGAAAACACAGTGATAGTAGCTCTTGTGTCTTTTGCTTATCTGGACAACCAGACACAAAGACACAAGCATCATCAGTTCACGCCACTCATTTGTCTGCACACAATCTGGAGACTCACTCTGTCACACACAACTAATACACACACTCCATAATTAAGAGGGCAACACACACCATAATTACAAGGGCAACACACGCCATAAAAGGGCAACACACTCCATAATTAAAAGGGCAACACACGCCATAATCTCTGTCACCTGTATTTATGACAAATGTATTATTTTGCTTTGGAGGTTGCGATGCAATACAACTCGTCTGGAAGACAGTGAGGACAGAGGGACTTACTCAGACAGACATACAGGATGTTTGAACATCTGACCGGGCATGCTTTTTTAAGATTTTATTAAATTAGGGAAAGGAGGCAACGGAGACTGGCACAGAGAAGCTGGGAGGTCCTGGAGAACTACCTGAAGGGTGTAACCTCTCTGTAGGAGCAGGGAGCGGAGTGTGATGACGAGGTCCAACTGTGGACATGTTGGGAGGGGCGTTTGGGGGCATGGGTGGTGTCATGTAGAGGAGGGGTTGGAGGTATACTGTATGTGTGTGTGTGTGTGTGTGTGTGTGTGTGTGTGTGTGTGTGTGTGTGTGTGTGTGTGTGTGTGTGTGTGTGTGTGTGTGTGTGTGTGTGCGTGTGCGTGTGTGTGCGCGTGCACGTGCACGTGCGCGTGTGTGTGTGTGTAGAGCAGCAGCAACAGAGGGAGTTGTGAGGGAGGTGGTGTTGAGTAGAGTTGAACACTGATCCTGCTTTATTGAATGAATCAAGTCCATCTCATCACACGTGAACACACACACAGAATGACACCAAATCTACTCCGCTTAATCACGTTACACACGCATCATCTGTTCACACAGCCGGAACACACTTCCGGGGTCACACACAGTACATAGGCATCTCACACACACACACACAGACACACACACATACGGCTGGGTTACACACAACTCATATATAAAAATATGATACATTCACATACGTCACACACACATACACACGCACAAACACACCCACCACCTACCAGGATTGGGGTCAATTCCATCTCATTTAAAGGGGTGAATATGAAGATAGTCAGCATCTGAATCAATGTCATGTTCAGTCTGAGTTGAATGGCTTGAATTAAAGTTTGTGATTGGATGGTCTGAGAATCTGTTGTGTTCAACACAAAGATAGGCATCTCATTCTAATATACAGATCCTTTTCAAAAAATATTTCTACTTGACTAAGTTCATGGTCCCCGCTTCTTATTGACGTTGAGAGATGTCATAGACATAGGCCCTTTCTTTCACTAACTTTCAAGGCTGCATTTGATTGTTATTTAACCTGTCTAATGAAAAGGCTTTTGTACACAAGTTCAGGTACACAAATATTGAATAGTTGAATAGCTCAATTGTTGCCTGGGCTATTATCATCTATGGTAAGATATAGCATTGGTAGCTGAAGACCTTGAACTCTCTCCCGCCCCTTCTTTTTCTCCCATTCACTCTGAAAGTAAATCACTCTGAAAGCAGTGAGATACATAGAGGTCACCCTCTCAGAGCCCTAGTACCATCTACACACACACACACACACACACACACACACACACACACACACACACACACACACACACACACACACACACACACACACACACACACACACACACACACACACACACACACTCAAGGGTCTCAGATAGTCCCTATACGATTAAAGGCCCAGTGCAGTCAAAAACATGATTTTACTGTGTTTTATATATATTTCCACACTTTGAGTTTGGAATAATACTGTGCAATAATACTAATGCCCTTTTAGTGTATGAAATGTCAGACTGTTTTGGTGGGATGGACTTTTGGCCTTTCAATGGTGACATCAACATGCGGTAAAATAGAGAGTTCCAAAACTCTATGCCAATAACAGCTCGTTTTCATTTTCCCCCTCCCCACTCTGACCACTCCCAGACAGTCCTAGTACAATTCTTGCTTGAGAAATGGCTCTTTGATAAGAAGCTACAGTATTTTACTTTCTTTTTGACCATTTTAATTGAAGACAATTACAGTAAGTTACTTAACTGTTACCCAATTATTTGATATTGATATAAAAATGGCTGCATTGGACCTTTAAAACAACCTCCACAATTAGTCTCTGAACACACAACAGGCAGGCCACACACACACACACATCCCCAGGGCCCTGAATAACACAAACAGAATAATTAGCCATCTACTAAACAAAGCACACACTCTGTAATTATGATATAATGTCAGTACAACAGCTCCCCTGGACCAACGAGTGCAGTCTCTCTCTCTCTCACACACACACACACACACACACACACACACACACACACACACACACACACACACACACACACACACACACACACACACACACACACACACACACACACACACACACACACACACACACACACACTCACTCACACAACCCCATCATACACACGAACACCATCCCCTCACACACAAACATACACACACACCCTCCCCTCGTATACATCCCACACACACAATTCCCTCATACTCACATACACATTCCTATACTTTCCCACGTGTGTATGTGTGTGCGTAGCGAATAGCTCTCTATTGATTGAGGCAGACAGTCAGTCCCCACTGGCTGTTGTGTGGTTTTTGTTTGTGTGTCGTTCGTCTTTTTGGGTCCCCTCCTGTCTGCTCTCATGAGGGGACGTCCCTGAACATGACAGGATATGACACGCCAGCAGTGGAATTAAAGGACACACACCCACCCACAGACAAACACACACATACTCCTGAGGTTCTGTTGTTCAGCCCAGGCAGTTGGCACTGGGAACACTACATATGTGACCCGTTTCAGGAAACTAGGCGTATGTCGCCGGTCACTACTTCACAGGAGAGCCATTTCAAATTTAACTTTTTTTTAAATCAAAATGCGTTTTTTTTGGCAGAAATGCCTTCTCAAACATGTTACCTTTCATTTGCCTTAATAACAAACTTGTATGCCATCTGTAAATGCAAATAAAATTGTTAAATTACGAGCCTAGTTGGGCTTAGCCACAGAAAAAAACAGCAACCTTTCCGCTAGCCATGATTGGCTGAGATAATGAGTGGGCTGGACATGTCGAGAGATGAGTTCTGATTGGTTTGCCATATAACACGCTTCTCTCTATTTCAGCTGGTCAGTATGTGTAAGTAATCCTGGATAATGCGGCTTTAAAAAAAAAAATGCGTAGTAGAACTGTATAAGTGTTGCTCTCCACTTTCTGGAGGATCGAGTTTTGAAATCAGTGGAATTAGTGTATGATAGATAAAGAGATGGAGAAAACACCTGTCTCTGGATTACATCTTCAAACTAAGGGCAACCATGGCATCCGTGACAGGGAGAAGCGTCCATCCATGATGTATATGGGTAAGATAGTCTAGCTAGCTAATTTTGACAGAAAGTCGTTTTCATTTCAAGTTAAAGTGTACTGTTAGCTAGCTAGCTAACGTTAGCTGGCTGTCTCGCTTGCTAACGTTACGTGTATGATCTTATTATTCGTGTCTAAGAGCCATTTGCTTTGCTAGTTATAGCCTACTGTTAGCTAACATTGAACCTGGTTAGCTACCTGCAGATTCATGCAGGGTAGTAACGTCATGAGTTGGGATTATGGTTCGTTGTTTAGCTAACTAGCTAGCTACATGTCTTAACAAAAGACTACACTATGCAAGTAACCATTTCAATAGAATGTCACTGCGACAACTGTTGACAGACGTATCTGGTAAATTCGCTCTGGCTGTCTACTCCGATTTCAGAGCACTCTCATCTGATGCAAAAAAAAGTGTAAATGATTGCCGGCAGCACAGTTGCAATCACCAACGCTCTGGATAGCATAAAAACAGCCTAACCAGCTCTGCTAGGGTGAGTAAAATGGTCAGTGAGCTGTTCTCTCATTTGTGTCTGGAAGTAGCTAGCAAGCTAGCCAACATTAGCCAGCTAGCTTTGGTGCTTGATTACTGTTAAAGAGATGGGTGGGGCTAAAGCTTAAGAGGGTGTGAACGATACTGTCACAGCCGTCGTCGAAAGGAGACCAAGGTGCAGCGTGGTGAGCGTACATTTTCTTTTATTATAGTAAATGTCGAAAACAAAACAAGAAAACAAAGAAACGACCGTGAAGCTTAACAGGGCATTAGTGCCACTAACAAAGATAACTACCCACAATACCAGGTGGGAAAAAGGGCTGCCTAAGTATGATTCCCAATCAGAGACAACGATAGACAGCTGTCCCTGATTGAGAACCATACCCGGCCAAAACATAGAAACACAAATCATAGAAATAAAGAACATAGGATGCCCACCCAAATCACACCCTGACCAAACCAAATAGAGACATAAAAAGGCTCTCTACGGTCAGGGCGTGACAGTACCCCCCCCCCCCCCCAAAGGTGCGGACTCCGGCCGCAAAACCTGAGCCTATAGGGGGGGGTCTGGGTGGGCATCTATCCACGGTGACGGCTCTGGTGCGGGACGTAGACCCCGCTCCACCTCTGGCTCACCGCACTTTCTCTTCTCCCGGGCCCAGGATCCCTGCTCCTCCTGGCCACGCTGCCTGGTCCTTTGGTGGTGGGTAGTTCTGTCACGGCCGTCGTCGGAAGGAGACCAAGGTGCAGCGTGGTGAGCATACATTTTCTTTTATTATTGTAAATGTCGCCAACAAAACAAGAAACAAAGAAACAACCGTGAAGCTTAAAGGGCTATAGTGCCACTAACAAAGATAACTACCCACAAACACCAAAGGGAAAAAGGCTGCCTAAGTATGATTCCCAATCAGAGACAACAATAGACAGCTGTCCCTGATTGAGAACCATACCCGGCCAAAACATAGAAATACAAAACATAGAAATAAAGAAACTAGAATGCCCACCCTAGTCACACCCTGGCCTAACCAAAATAGAGAATAAAAGCCTCTCTATGGCCAGGGCGTGACAGTACCCCCAAAGGTGCGGACTCCGGCCGCAAAACCTGCCTCTATAGGGGAGGGTCCGGGTGGGCATCTATTCACGGCGGTGGCTCTGGTGCGGGACGTAGACCCCGCTCCACCGCTGGCTCCCTCCACTTCGGTGGCTCTGGTGCGGGACGTAGACCCCGCTCCACCGCTGGCTCCCTCCACTTTGGTAGCGCCTCTGGTGCGGGGACCCTTGTCGCCGACCCCGGACTGGGGACCCTCGCCGCAGGCCCCGGACTGGGAACCCTCGCCGCAGGCCCCGGACTGGGGATCCTCGCCGCAGGCCCCGGACTGGGGACCCTCGCCGCAGAACCCGGACTGGGGACCCTCGCCGAAGGCCCCGGACTGGGGACCCTCGCTGCAGGCCCTGGACTGGAGACCGTCATTGGAGGCTCCGGACTGGAGACCGTCGCTGGAGGATCCGAACTGGGGACCGTCGCTGGAGGCTCCGGACTGGGGACCGTCGCTGGAGGCTCCGGACTGGAGGCTGTCGCTGGAGGCTCCGGACTGGAGACGTCGTTGGAGGCTCCGTACAGGAGGCCGTCGCTGGAGGCTCCGGACTGGAGACCGTCGTTGCAGGCTTCGTGCCATGAATCGTCACTGGAGGCTTCGTGCCATGGATCATCACTGGAGGCTTCGTGCCATGGCTCATCACTGGAGGCTTCATGCCATGGATCATCACTGGAGGCTTCGTGCCATGGATCACCACTGGAGGCTTCGTGCCATGGGTCATCACTGGAGGCTTCGTGCCATGGGTCATCACTGGAGGCTTCGTGCCATGGATCATCACTGGAGGCTTCGTGCCATGGATCATCACTGGAGGCTTCGTGCCATGGATCATCACTGGAGGCCTCGGGCCATGGACCATCACTGGAGTGAGGAGACGTCTAGGCAGCCTGGTGCGTGGAGCTGCCACAGGGCTTACCAGGCTGGGGAGACATACAGGAGGCCTGGTTCTGGGAGCAGGCCCAGGACTCACCAGGCTGGGGAGACATATAGGAGGCCTGGTTCTGGGAGTAGGCACCGGATACACTGGGCCATGGAGGCGCACTGGAGGTCTCGAGCGTAGAGCCTGCACAACCCGTCCTGGCTGGGTGGTTACCTTCGCCCGGCAAAGGCAGAGCGCTGGCACAGGACGCACTGAGCTGTGCAGACGCACCGGAGACACAGTGAGCAGAACCGGCGCAGGATATCCTGGGCCGTAGAGACGCACTGGCGGCCAGATGCGCTGAGCCGGCACCATCCGTCCTGGCTGGATGCCCACTCTAGCCCGGCCGATGCGGGGAGCTGGAATGTAGCGCACTGGGCTGTGCACGCGCACTGGAGACACGGTCAGGGCGTGACAGATACTGAATGTGTGTAGACACAGGAGAGCTCTCCAGTAGGTAACAAAACATTTTGTTAAGCCATTTTCTTCAAAGTGAGGTTACAAGTTCAAACCAGAATTACTTTCCCATTGTTCCTCAAATGCAGTGTATGTTATACAATTTTGTAGCTCTGTGTTACTGCTTTTATCCAATGTACAAAACACAATTTCAAATTTTGCTACATAAGACCGAATCAAGGCGTATGGACTTTCTTCACTCTACCTCGGTCTCATTACACACACACACCTGCACATGGCATACATGCAGGCATGCTCACACACACACACAGTCAAACACACACAGACACAAACTCTCTCAAACACACACAGGATGAGAAGTTGACTAATTCCTGTTGACAGAGCGACAGAATAAACAGTGACAAACACTTGTAGTGATACGAGTTGTGACACGACATACCCATTTTCCTCCCCTGTCCCCCTCTCTCCCCTCTCTCCTAACACGTCAGTTTGTATATCCCTCCAGTCCAGAGCCAGCAGTAGATTAAATCAGAGAAGCAAGCCAAGTGGTGTGAAATAAAATTAGATCTTAATCACAACTAGGACTGTTGCGATGACTGTATAACCACCACACCGGCGGCCAGGAGTCACTCTGGCATCAATACAAATGTATTCGAAATCAAACACTCCATGAGAGCCCATGAGTTCATGTTGCGCAACATTTCTATAGGCTATGCAATTGCGGGAGAAAACAGAGTGATGGCCTCTACTGAAAAAAGGAGGATCCCATCAGCTTTCTATAGGCTCGGCCTAGTATATTTATTTCTCAACTTTCCTAATATTAAGCACATTGCTTATATTTACAACAGGAGTATAGCCTACCTGGCTGGCATGAAAAAAAACATGTGGAAAAGCGTCCTCAATTCGCTATTTAAGTGCATAGATGACATGTATTTTTTCCCGCCGCCCCTGTTTCGATACAGGTGCATGATAATGGTCTATTCTAAATCAACACAAATGTCACATATATTATTTAGTATATGTAAAGACAATATTAAATCAAGAATAGTCTGATGGGTGACAATGTTATGTTATATTAATGATGCCCAGCATAAGAAACAAAGGCTTAAAAAAAACTTTTTCGAATCGTAGTCGCACACCTCATCGGAAGTATACATACACCCTAGCCAAATACATTTAAACTCAGTTTTTCACAATTCCTGACATTTAATACAAGTAAAAATTCCCTGTCTTAGGTCAGCTAGGATCACCACTTTATTTTAAGAATGTGAAATTTCAGAATAATAGTAGAGAGAATGATTTATTTCAGCTTTTATTTCTTTCATCACATTCCCAGTGGGTCAGAAGTTAACATACACTCAATTAGTATTTGGTAGCATTGCCATTAAATTGTTTAACTTGGGTCAAACGTCTCAGGTAGCCTTCCACAAGCTTCCCACAATAAGTTGGGAGAATTTTGGTCCATTCCTCCTGATAGAGCTGGTGTAACTGAGTCAGGATTGTAGGCCTCCTTGCTCGCACACGCTTGTTCAGTTCTGCCCACAAATTTTCTATAGGATTGAGGTCAGGGCTTTGTTGTGGCCACTCCAATACCTTGACTTTGTTCTCCTGAAACCATTTTGCCACAACTTTGGAATTACGCTTGGGGTCATTGTCCAGTTGGAAGACCCATTTGCGATCAAGCTTTAACTTCCTGACTGATGTCTTGAGATGTTGCTTCAATATATCCACATCATTTTCCATCCTCATGATGCCATCTATGCTGTGAAGTGCACCAGTCCCTCCTGCAGAAAAGCACCCCCACAACATGATGCTGCCACCCCCGTGCTTTACGGTTGGGATGGTGTTCTTCGGCTTGCAAGCATCCCCCTTTTTCCTTCAAACATAAAGATGGTCATTATGGCCAAACAGTTCTATTTTTGTTTCATCAGACCAGAGGACTCAAAAAAGTACAATCTTTGTCCCCATGTGCAGCTGCAAACCGTAGTCTGGCTTTTTATGGCTTTTTTATGGCAGTTTTGGAGCAGTGGCTTCTTCCTTGCTGAGCGGCCTTTCAGGTTATGTCGATATAGGACTCGTTTTACTGTGGATATAGATACTTTTGTACCTGTTTCCTCCAGCATCTTCACAAGGTCCTT
Source organism: Salvelinus namaycush (assembly GCF_016432855.1). Taxonomy (NCBI): domain Eukaryota; kingdom Metazoa; phylum Chordata; class Actinopteri; order Salmoniformes; family Salmonidae; genus Salvelinus; species Salvelinus namaycush. The sequence goes on from NC_052312.1 coordinate 40,798,793, forward strand.
TGCTGTTGTTCTGGGATTGATTTGCACTTTTCGCACCAAAGTATGTTCATCTCTAGGAGACAGAACGCATCTCCTTCCTGAGCGGTATGACGGCTGCATGGTCCCATGGTGTTTATACTTGCATACTATTGTTTGTACATATGAACGTGGTACCTTCAGACATTTGGAAATTGCTCCCAAGGATGAACCAGACTTGTGGAGGTCTACAATTTGTTTTCTGAGGTCTTGGCTGATTTCTTTTGATTTTCCCATGATGTCAAGCAAAGAGGCACTGAATTTGAAGGTAGGCCTTGAAATACATCCACAGGTACACCTCCAATTGACTCAAATTATGTCAGAAGCTTCTAAAGCCATGACATGATTTTCTGGAATTTTCCAAGCTGTTTAAAGGCACAGTCAACTTAGTGTATGTAAACTTCTGACCCACTGGAATTGTGATACAGTGAATTATAAGTGAAATAATCTGCCAGTAAACAATTGTTGGAAAAATGACTTGTGTCATGCACAAAGTAGATGTCCTAACCGACATGCCAAAACTATAGTATGTTAACAAGAAATGTGTGGAGTGGTTGAAAAACGAGTTTTAATGACTCCAACCTAGGTGTATGTAAACTTCCGACTTCAACTGTAGATTTCACCTGAGAGATATAGTTGTCTATAAACCATTAATGCCCTCCGAAGATCTGAAGCACAGGAAATGTTTAACATATTGCACGAATTGGATTCGTAACACAAGTTGCTAAATTTGTAACATATAACACAAAATGGATAATGTAGTAGACAAAGAAACAGGGGCCAGACTGACTGGCTGGAATCATACTCAAGTTTGATCGTGCATCTGTAACTTTAACCATTAAACATTAACTTAAATCTCGTTAATGAAGTGCATTCGTTCAAGAGCACTGTGACAAACACACAAGTCAAACCGGTTTTCCCTCTATCTTTCTCTCTGTGGTGTCCCCTCTCTTTCATTTTATCTGGATCCCTCTTCTTCTCTCTATCTATCTCGCTCTCTCTCCCTTCCCCCCCTTCTACAAGACCATAGTGACAGTCACTCAGTGATCAGTAGAGTTCTCTACTGTCCATCACTCTTAATACTCTGCCAGCCTCCTTATCGTCATTCACAACCAATTAACACAACCGCTTCTTTCTCCTTAACGAGCATTAACGAGCCATCTCAATCACTCTGCTAATGACCATGAGAAGAGTCCCAATCACACTATCCCAACACACATCACTGCAGTGCTCTTCTCTCCCTGTTCCAGCCCACCAACATAACACCTGATTCAGCAGATTCAATTAAGGTCAGGTGGTTAGACGATGAGTTGAATTCGCTGAATCCTGCTCTGTTAGTGCTGGGCTGGATCTAAAACCTGCATGAACATGGCAAGGTAACGCAGACATGGCAGACGCAAGGTAGACGAAGATCAAGTCTTAGCTAACTAAACTCACAGCACCCAACACGGTACGACCTCTCAGCGTCTTCCTTGAAAATATCGCTCCATGCTAAGAAGACTAAACTTGAATAATGGTAGCTCTGTTATAATCTAGGTCAGAATATGACCTTGACTAAACCTGTCTAATCTACACAGTTAAACATTTAACCTTGATTTACTTCTTACAACCACTCGTTCAAACACTATGATATTAATGCCTTTTCATTCCCGAAGGGGGAGAATGGGTAGCTCTGACCAGTTCCTCTCCACACACACACACACACACACACACACACACACACACACACACACACACACACACACACACACACACACACACACACACACACACACACACACACACACAATCACACACACTAATCCTTGTAATCGATCAGGTATGGTGTGGAATGACCAGCATGCCGTGCCTCGGGGGTGGACCATGAAGAGAGGAGAAGCATGTTTGCCAAAAAAGGAGAAGAGGAAAACCCTATTTTCTCCTCCTCTCGTCTGACATCCCTCACATAACATGCCTTACCCAATCCCTTTGCAGCAGAACAGCAGCAGTAAAGGAGGCTAAGTGGTAGCGACATAGCAATATAGCAGCATTCTAAACACAGAACCACAACGCTCTGCCACTCTGTACACAGACAGGCTTACACAGGGACACAGCGGCATATCACAGACACACAGCCAGAGCCAGAGCACTCTGTCCACAGACAGGGGCCAACACAGCTGTATTGAGCCTCCTATACAGCACTGAAGACTAGCAGCAAACAAACAGTATAGATCTCTATACAAATATTTCCTTTCCTCTCACAGGCTCTCTCTTAATCCCTGTCTTTCGTTCTCTCTTTCTCTCTCTTCCTCTATTTCTCTCTTAAACGAAGGAGGGGGGGGGGGCAGAATAAAAGGGACAGTCCGGTCACCACAACTCCACTCCATCAATTTTAATTATGTCTATGTGACCTCGTCAATACGGTCTGAGAAAAACCACAAACGGAAAAAGGACAAAGAAAAAGTATGGATTGTTGTGTCAGAGCCGGTTAAAGAGAGGAGATCTGAGGAGTGAGAGGGGCTGCGTCAGTGGAGAGCAGAGCTGGGAGGGATGACATTATGAAGACGCACCTGAATGACTCTGTTCTGACTGTGTCGATAATAATCTGATTCAAAGACATATGGATATTATTGGAGTATGGGTTCTTCCCCCCTGTTTAAGGGGTCCGGGGTCTGTGGTCCCCCCCAGATCATTTTTATATTTGTTAGAATTATTTGTACATATTGGACCATGCATATTGCCTATGCTATTATCAATAAGCATTATCACCTGTAGCCCAACAGATGAAGCATAGAGGTAATAAATATATAGGCTGCATTTACCCTTTTGAGCTAATCATTAGTAGTCCTGTATCGGGTCAGATACCCATGATTCCCCGTGGGTGAGCCGCAAAAAAAATCTGCTGGCCGGTGGAATGAAAACATACTTTCAACCCGTGGGTCGGCTAGCGGTTCAGAACAATTCAGTTGCGGATCGGAAACTTTTTAAATCAAGATGATACACTTTTAAAAAACACTGGAGCTTGTTTCGTCACGCTGTGTTAGGAATTCCATTCTGCGAGCGGCGAGGCAGACATAAGGCTACCAGCCACGCATTGAGAGTGTGTGGAGACGGGAACTGTCCCTTATTTGTGTGGTGCTAAAACATTCTAATTTGTCCATGCACAGACCTTATGTTCCCTCTCCCCATGTGAGAATACGACACGTTGCCAAGTTTACTTTCCCTGGATAGCCTAGCACACGTGAAAATGGCTAACGGAGGCCTGACCAAAGAAACAAATAGAAAGGTTATGCTGTGAGACGAGGTAAAGAAGAGAGAGTGAAGGAGCCAGTTAGCATGAGTGAGTGACTGAGTGAGTTAGAGAGAGTATGAACCAGGGCATTAGAGTGAGTGAATTGGAGGGACAGAGTGAGAGAGAAAGTATGAGTGAGTGTTTGAACGCGTGAGTGCGTGAATGTGTCTTCCATCAACGTATAGAGACAGAAGCATCTCTGCTTTGCTTCACTGGTTCCAGGTCGGTCACAAGTTAGATAGCAGAGGTGACTGGCTACAGCAAGTGGCGTTACACACACTTCTTCTATTCCACTGAGCAACCAGAACAGCAACACCCCACAGAGACAAACAACAGCCCTGTCATGTATGTACAGACACACTCCTTCTATTCCACTGAGCAAAAGGAACAGCAACACCCCACAGAGACAAACAACAGCCCTGTCATGTATGTACAGACACACTCCTTCTATTCCACTGAGCAACCAGAACAGCAACACCCCACAGAGACAAACAACAGCCCTGTCATGTATGTACAGACACACTCCTTCTATTCCACTGAGCAAAAGGAATAGCAACACCCCACAGAGACAAACAACAGCCCTGTCATGTATGTACAGACACACTCCTTCTATTCCACTGAGCAAAAGGAACAGCAACACCCCACAGAGACAAACAACAGCCCTGTCATGTATGTAGCCAGTACTACTTTGATTTCACACACATTGAGTGTGTGCGCTCGTGTTTATGCATTGGGATGTTATGTTTGAGACATGACACTGTCGTTGGAGACCGGATTGATATGGCATGAGTCTGGGGGGGGGGGGGGGGGGGGGGACGGAGGAAAGGGAGGGGGGAAAGAGATGGACACTCAGTTTATGAGGAAAGGGCATAATTATAAGAGACAGCTGCATCCACTCTACCACTGAAGAAGATGAACACACATACACACACACACACACACACACACACACACACACACACACACACACACACACACACACACACACACACACACACACACACACACACACACACACACACACACACACACACAGTGTGGTGGTGGACAGAGAGATGGTAGTGTGGTGGTAGACAGAGAGATGGTAGTGTGGTGGTAGACAGAGAGATGGTAGTGTGGTGGTAGACAGAGAGATGGTAGTGTGGTGGTAGACAGAGAGATGGTAGTGTGGTGGTAGACAGAGAGATGGTAGTGTGGTGGTAGACAGAGAGATGGTAGTGTGGTGGTAGACAGAGAGATGGTAGTGTGGTGGTAGACAGAGAGATGGTAGTGTGGTGGTGGACAGAGAGATGGTAGTGTGGTGGTGGACAGAGAGATGGTAGTGTGGTGGTAGACAGAGAGATGGTAGTGTGGTGGTGGTAGACAGAGAGATGGTAGTGTGGTGGTAGACAGAGAGATGGTAGTGTGGTGGTGGACAGAGAGATGGTAGTGTGGTGGTAGACAGAGAGATGGTAGTGTGGTGGTGGACAGAGAGATGGTAATGTGGTGGTAGACAGAGAGATGGTAGTGTGGTGGTAGACAGAGAGATGGTAGTGTGGTGGTGGACAGAGAGATGGTAGTGTGGTGGTGGACAGAGAGATGGTAGTGTGGTGGTAGACAGAGAGATGGTAGTGTGGTGGTAGACAGAGAGATGGTATTGTGGTGGTGGACAGAGAGATGGTAGTGTGGTGGTAGACAGCGAGATGGTAGTGTGGTGGTGGTAGACAGAGAGATGGTAGTGTGGTGGTAGACAGAGAGATGGTAGTGTGGTGGTGGACAGAGAGATGGTAGTGTGGTGGTAGACAGAGAGATGGTAGTGTGGTGGTAGACAGAGAGATGGTAGTGTGGTGGTGGACAGAGAGATGGTAGTGTGGTGGTGGACAGAGAGATGGTAGTGTGGTGGTAGACAGAGAGATGGTAGTGTGGTGGTAGACAGAGAGATGGTAGTGTGGTGGTGGACAGAGAGATGGTAGTGTGGTGGTAGACAGAGAGATGGTAGTGTGGTGGTAGACAGAGAGATGGTAGTGTGGTGGTAGACAGAGAGATGGTAGTGTGGTGGTGGACAGAGAGATGGTAGTGTGGTGGTAGACAGAGAGATGGTAGTGTGGTGGTAGACAGAGAGATGGTAGTGTGGTGGTATACAGAGAGATGGTAGTGTGGTGGTAGACAGAGAGATGGTAGTGTGGTGGTAGACAGAGAGATGGTAGTGTGGTGGTAGACAGAGAGATGGTAGTGTGGTGGTAGACAGAGAGATGGTAGTGTGGTGGTAGACAGAGGGATGGTAGTGTGGTGGTAGACAGAGAGATGGTAGTGTGGTGGTAGACAGAGAGATGGTAGTGTGGTGGTGGTAGACAGAGAGATGGTAGTGTGGTGGTGGACAGCGAGATGGTAGTGTGGTGGTGGACAGAGAGATGGTAGTGTGGTGGTGGTAGACAGAGAGATGGTAGTGTGGTGGTAGACAGAGAGATGGTAGTGTGGTGGTGGACAGAGAGATGGTAGTGTGGTGGTGGACAGAGAGATGGTAGTGTGGTGGTAGACAGAGAGATGGTAGTGTGGTGGTGGACAGAGAGATGGTAGTGTGGTGGTAGACAGAGAGATGGTAGTGTGGTGGTGGACAGAGAGATGGTAGTGTGGTGGTAGACAGAGAGATGGTAGTGTGGTGGTGGACAGAGAGATGGTATTGTGGTGGTAGACAGAGAGATGGTAGTGTGGTGGTAGACAGAGAGATGGTAGTGTGGTGGTGGACAGAGAGATGGTAGTGTGGTGGTAGACAGAGAGATGGTAGTGTGGTGGTGGACAGAGAGATGGTAGTGTGGTGGTGGACAGAGAGATGGTAGTGTGGTGGTAGACAGAGATATGGTAGTGTGGTGGTGGACAGAGAGATGGTAGTGTGGTGGTAGACAGAGAGATGGTAGTGTGGTGGTAGACAGAGAGATGGTAGTGTGGTGGTAGACAGAGAGATGGTAGTGTGGTGGTAGACAGAGAGATGGTAGTGTGGTGGTAGACAGAGAGATGGTAGTGTGGTGGTGGACAGAGAGATGGTAGTGTGGTGGTGGACAGAGAGATGGTAGTGTGCTGGTAGACAGAGAGATGTTAGTGTGGTGGTAGACAGAGAGATGGTAGTGTGGTGGTGGACAGAGAGATGGTAGTGTGGTGGTAGACAGAGAGATGGTAGTGTGGTGGTAGACAGAGAGATGGTAGTGTGGTGGTAGACAGAGAGATGGTAGTGTGGTGGTAGACAGAGAGATGGTAGTGTGGTGGTAGACAGAGAGATGGTAGTGTGGTGGTAGACAGAGAGATGGTAGTGTGGTGGTAGACAGAGAGATGGTAGTGTGGTGGTGGTAAACAGAGAGATGGTAGTGTGGTGGTGGACAGAGAGATGGTAGTGTGGTGGTAGACAGAGAGATGGTAGTGTGGTGGTAGACAGAGAGATGGTAGTGTGGTGGTGGACAGAGAGATGGTAGTGTGGTGGTGGACAGAGAGATGGTAGTGTGGTGGTAGACAGAGAGATGGTAGTGTGGTGGTGGTAGACAGAGAGATGGTAGTGTGGTGGTGGACAGAGAGATGGTAGTGTGGTGGTAGACAGAGAGATGGTAGTGTGGTGGTAGACAGAGAGATGGTAGTGTGGTGGTAGACAGAGAGATGGTAGTGTGGTGGTGGACAGAGAGATGGTAGTGTGGTGGTGGTAGACAGAGAGATGGTAGTGTGGTGGTAGACAGAGAGATGGTAGTGTGGTGGTGGTAGACAGAGAGATGGTAGTGTGGTGGTGGTAGACAGAGAGATGGTAGTGTGGTGGTGGTAGACAGAGAGATGGTAGTGTGGTGGTGGTAGACAGAGAGATGGTAGTGTGGTGGTAGACAGAGAGATGGTAGTGTGGTGGTAGACAGAGAGATGGTAGTGTGGTGGTAGACAGAGAGATGGTAGTGTGGTGGTAGACAGAGAGATGGTAGTGTGGTGGTGGACAGAGAGATGGTAGTGTGCTGGTAGACAGAGAGATGGTAGTGTGGTGGTAGACAGAGAGATGGTAGTGTGGTGGTAGACAGAGAGATGGTAGTGTGGTGGTGGACAGAGAGATGGTAGTGTGGTGGTAGACAGAGAGATGGTAGTGTGGTGGTAGACAGAGAGATGGTAGTGTGGTGGTAGACAGAGAGATGGTAGTGTGGTGGTAGACAGAGAGATGGTAGTGTGGTGGTGGACAGAGAGATGGTAGTGTGGTGGTAGACAGAGAGATGGTAGTGTGGTGGTAGAGAGAGAGATGGTAGTGTGGTGGTAGACAGAGAGATGGTAGTGTGGTGGTGGTAGACAGAGAGATGGTAGTGTGGTGGTGGTAGACAGAGAGATGGTAGTGTGGTGGTGGTAGACAGAGAGATGGTAGTGAGGTGGTGGACAGAGAGATGGTAGTGTGGTGGTGGTAGACAGAGAGATGGTAGTGTGGTGTTAGACAGAGAGATGGTAGTGTGGTGGTAGACAGAGAGATGGTAGTGTGGTGGTAGACAGAGAGATGGTAGTGTGGTGGTGGTAGACAGATAGATGGTAGTGTGGTGGTGGACAGAGAGATGGTAGTGTGGTGGTAGACAGAGAGATGGTAGTGTGGTGGTAGACAGAGAGATGGTAGTGTGGTGGTGGACAGAGAGATGGTAGTGTGGTGGTGGACAGAGAGATGGTAGTGTGGTGGTAGACAGAGAGATGGTAGTGTGGTGGTGGTAGACAGAGAGATGGTAGTGTGGTGGTGTACAGAGAGATGGTAGTGTGGTGGTAGACAGAGAGATGGTAGTGTGGTGGTAGACAGAGAGATGGTAGTGTGGTGGTAGACAGAGAGATGGTAGTGTGGTGGTGGACAGAGAGATGGTAGTGTGGTGGTGGTAGACAGAGAGATGGTAGTGTGGTGGTAGACAGAGAGATGGTAGTGTGGTGGTGGACAGAGAGATGGTAGTGTGGTGGTGGTAGACAGAGAGATGGTAGTGTGGTGGTAGACAGAGAGATGGTAGTGTGGTGGTGGTAGACAGAGAGATGGTAGTGTGGTGGTAGACAGAGAGATGGTAGTGTGGTGGTGGTAGACAGAGAGATGGTAGTGTGGTGGTAGACAGAGAGATGGTAGTGTGGTGGTAGACAGAGAGATGGTAGTGTGGTGGTAGACAGAGAGATGGTAGTGTGGTGGTAGACAGAGAGATGGTAGTGTGGTGGTGGACAGAGAGATGGTAGTGTGGTGGTAGACAGAGAGATGGTAGTGTGGTGGTAGACAGAGAGATGGTAGTGTGGTGGTAGACAGAGAGATGGTAGTGTGGTGGTGGACAGAGAGATGGTAGTGTGGTGGTAGACAGAGAGATGGTAGTGTGGTGGTAGACAGAGAGATGGTAGTGTGGTGGTAGACAGAGAGATGGTAGTGTGGTGGTAGACAGAGAGATGGTAGTGTGGTGGTGGTGGACAGAGAGATGGTAGTGTGGTGGTAGACAGAGAGATGGTAGTGTGGTGGTGGACAGAGAGATGGTAGTGTGGTGGTGGACAGAGAGATGGTAGTGTGGTGGTAGACAGAGAGATGGTAGTGTGGTGGTAGACAGAGAGATGGTAGTGTGGTGGTGGACAGAGAGATGGTAGTGTGGTGGTGGACAGAGAGATGGTAGTGTGGTGGTAGACAGAGAGATGGTAGTGTGGTGGTAGACAGAGAGATGGTAGTGTGGTGGTGGTAGACAGAGCGATGGTAGTGTGGTGGTGGACAGAGAGATGGTAGTGTGGTGGTAGACAGAGAGATGGTAGTGTGGTGGTAGACAGAGAGATGGTAGTGTGGTGGTAGACAGAGAGATGGTAGTGTGGTGGTGGACAGAGAGATGGTAGTGTGGTGGTAGACAGAGAGATGGTAGTGTGGTGGTGGACAGAGAGATGGTAGTGTGGTGGTGGTAGACAGAGAGATGGTAGTGTGGTGGTAGACAGAGAGATGGTAGTGTGGTGGTGGACAGAGAGATGGTAGTGTGGTGGTAGACAGAGAGATGGTAGTGTGGTGGTGGTAGACAGAGAGATGGTAGTGTGGTGGTGGTAGACAGAGAGATGGTAGTGTGGTGGTGGTAGACAGAGAGATGGTAGTGAGGTGGTGGACAGAGAGATGGTAGTGTGGTGGTGGTAGACAGAGAGATGGTAGTGTGGTGTTAGACAGAGAGATGGTAGTGTGGTGGTAGACAGAGAGATGGTAGTGTGGTGGTAGACAGAGAGATGGTAGTGTGGTGGTAGACAGAGAGATGGTATTGTGGTGGTGGACAGAGAGATGGTAGTGTGGTGGTGGACAGAGAGATGGTAGTGTGGTGGTGGACAGAGAGATGGTAGTGTGGTGGTAGACAGAGAGATGGTAGTGTGGTGGTAGACAGAGAGATGGTAGTGTGGTGGTGGTAGACAGAGAGATGGTAGTGTGGTGGTGGACAGAGAGATGGTAGTGTGGTGCTAGACAGAGAGATGGTAGTGTGGTGGTAGACAGAGAGATGGTAGTGTGGTGGTAGACAGAGAGATGGTAGTGTGGTGGTGGACAGAGAGATGGTAGTGTGGTGGTGGTAGACAGAGAGATGGTAGTGTGGTGGTAGACAGAGAGATGGTAGTGTGGTGGTGGACAGAGAGATGGTAGTGTGGTGGTGGTAGACAGAGAGATGGTAGTGTGGTGGTAGACAGAGAGATGGTAGTGTGGTGGTGGACAGAGAGATGGTAGTGTGGTGGTGGTAGACAGAGAGATGGTAGTGTGGTGGTAGACAGAGAGATGGTAGTGTGGTGGTGGTAGACAGAGAGATGGTAGTGTGGTGGTAGACAGAGAGATGGTAGTGTGGTGGTGGACAGAGAGATGGTAGTGTGGTGGTGGACAGAGAGATGGTAGTGTGGTGGTAGACAGAGAGATGGTAGTGTGGTGGTAGACAGAGAGATGGTAGTGTGGTGGTAGACAGAGAGATGGTAGTGTGGTGGTGGACAGAGAGATGGTAGTGTGGTGGTGGACAGAGAGATGGTAGTGTGGTGGTAGACAGAGAGATGGTAGTGTGGTGGTAGACAGAGAGATGGTAGTGTGGTGGTAGACAGAGAGATGGTAGTGTGGTGGTGGACAGAGAGATGGTAGTGTGGTGGTGGACAGAGAGATGGTAGTGTGGTGGTAGACAGAGAGATGGTAGTGTGGTGGTGGACAGAGAGGTGGTAGTGTGGTGGTAGACAGAGAGATGGTAGTGTGGTGGTGGACAGAGAGATGGTAGTGTGGTGGTAGACAGAGAGATGGTAGTGTGGTGGTGGACAGAGAGATGGTATTGTGGTGGTAGACAGAGAGATGGTAGTGTGGTGGTAGACAGAGAGATGGTAGTGTGGTGGTAGACAGAGAGATGGTAGTGTGGTGGTAGACAGAGAGATGGTAGTGTGGTGGTGGACAGAGAGATGGTAGTGTGGTGGTGGACAGAGAGATGGTAGTGTGCTGGTAGACAGAGAGATGGTAGTGTGGTGGTAGACAGAGAGATGGTAGTGTGGTGGTGGTAGACAGAGAGATGGTAGTGTGGTGGTAGACAGAGAGATGGTAGTGTGGTGGTGGTAGACAGAGAGATGGTAGTGTGGTGGTAGACAGAGAGATGCTAGTGTGGTGGTAGACAGAGAGATGGTAGTGTGGTGGTAGACAGAGAGATGGTAGTGTGGTGGTAGACAGAGAGATGGTAGTGTGGTGGTGGACAGAGAGATGGTAGTGTGGTGGTAGACAGAGAGATGGTAGTGTGGTGGTAGACAGAGAGATGGTAGTGTGGTGGTAGACAGAGAGATGGTAGTGTGGTGGTGGACAGAGAGATGGTAGTGTGGTGGTAGACAGAGAGATGGTAGTGTGGTGGTAGACAGAGAGATGGTAGTGTGGTGGTAGACAGAGAGATGGTAGTGTGGTGGTAGACAGAGAGATGGTAGTGTGGTGGTAGACAGAGAGATGGTAGTGTGGTGGTGGTGGACAGAGAGATGGTAGTGTGGTGGTGGTGGACAGAGAGATGGTAGTGTGGTGGTGGACAGAGAGATGGTAGTGTGGTGGTGGACAGAGAGATGGTAGTGTGGTGGTAGACAGAGAGATGGTAGTGTGGTGGTAGACAGAGAGATGGTAGTGTGGTGGTGGTAGACAGAGCGATGGTAGTGTGGTGGTGGACAGAGAGATGGTAGTGTGGTGGTAGACAGAGAGATGGTAGTGTGGTGGTAGACAGAGAGATGGTAGTGTGGTGGTAGACAGAGAGATGGTAGTGTGGTGGTGGACAGAGAGATGGTAGTGTGGTGGTAGACAGAGAGATGGTAGTGTGGTGGTGGACAGAGAGATGGTAGTGTGGTGGTGGTAGACAGAGAGATGGTAGTGTGGTGGTAGACAGAGAGATGGTAGTGTGGTGGTGGTAGACAGAGAGATGGTAGTGTGGTGGTGGTAGACAGAGAGATGGTAGTGTGGTGGTAGACAGAGAGATGGTAGTGTGGTGGTGGTAGACAGAGAGATGGTAGTGTGGTGGTAGACAGAGAGATGGTAGTGTGGTGGTAGACAGAGAGATGGTAGTGTGGTGGTAGACAGAGAGATGGTAGTGTGGTGGTAGACAGAGAGATGGTAGTGTGGTGGTGGACAGAGAGATGGTAGTGTGGTGGTAGACAGAGAGATGGTAGTGTGGTGGTAGACAGAGAGATGGTAGTGTGGTGGTGGTGGACAGAGAGATGGTAGTGTGGTGGTGGACAGAGAGATGGTAGTGTGGTGGTAGACAGAGAGATGGTAGTGTGGTGGTAGACAGAGAGATGGTAGTGTGGTGGTAGACAGAGAGATGGTAGTGTGGTGGTGGACAGAGAGATGGTAGTGTGGTGGTAGACAGAGAGATGGTAGTGTGGTGGTAGACAGAGAGATGGTAGTGTGGTGGTGGACAGAGAGATGGTAGTGTGGTGGTGGTAGACAGAGAGATGGTAGTGTGGTGGTAAACAGAGAGATGGTAGTGTGGTGGTGGTAGACAGAGAGATGGTAGTGTGGTGGTGGACAGAGAGATGGTAGTGTGGTGGTAGACAGAGAGATGGTAGTGTGGTGGTAGACAGAGAGATGGTAGTGTGGTGGTAGACAGAGAGATGTTAGTGTGGTGGTGGTAGACAGAGAGATGGTAGTGTGGTGGTAGACAGAGAGATGGTAGTGTGGTGGTAGACAGAGAGATGGTAGTGTGGTGGTAGACAGAGAGATGGTAGTGTGGTGGTAGACAGAGAGATGGTAGTGTGGTGGTGGACAGAGAGATGGTAGTGTGGTGGTAGACAGAGAGATGGTAGTGTGGTGGTAGACAGAGAGATGGTAGTGTGGTGGTAGACAGAGAGATGGTAGTGTGGTGGTGGACAGAGAGATGGTAGTGTGGTGGTAGACAGAGAGATGGTAGTGTGGTGGTAGACAGAGAGATGGTAGTGTGGTGGTAGACAGAGAGATGGTAGTGTGGTGGTAGACAGAGAGATGGTAGTGTGGTGGTGGACAGAGAGATGGTAGTGTGGTGGTAGACAGAGAGATGGTAGTGTGGTGGTAGAGAGAGAGATGGTAGTGTGGTGGTAGACAGAGAGATGGTAGTGTGGTGGTGGTAGACAGAGAGATGGTAGTGTGGTGGTGGTAGACAGAGAGATGGTAGTGTGGTGGTGGTAGACAGAGAGATGGTAGTGAGGTGGTGGACAGAGAGATGGTAGTGTGGTGGTGGTAGACAGAGAGATGGTAGTGTGGTGTTAGACAGAGAGATGGTAGTGTGGTGGTAGACAGAGAGATGGTAGTGTGGTGGTAGACAGAGAGATGGTAGTGTGGTGGTAGACAGAGAGATGGTATTGTGGTGGTGGACAGAGAGATGGTAGTGTGGTGGTGGACAGAGAGATGGTAGTGTGGTGGTGGACAGAGAGATGGTAGTGTGGTGGTAGACAGAGAGATGGTAGTGTGGTGGTAGACAGAGAGATGGTAGTGTGGTGGTGGTAGACAGAGAGATGGTAGTGTGGTGGTGGACAGAGAGATGGTAGTGTGGTGGTAGACAGAGAGATGGTAGTGTGGTGGTAGACAGAGAGATGGTAGTGTGGTGGTAGACAGAGAGATGGTAGTGTGGTGGTGGACAGAGAGATGGTAGTGTGGTGGTGGTAGACAGAGAGATGGTAGTGTGGTGGTAGACAGAGAGATGGTAGTGTGGTGGTGGACAGAGAGATGGTAGTGTGGTGGTGGTAGACAGAGAGATGGTAGTGTGGTGGTAGACAGAGAGATGGTAATGTGGTGGTGGTAGACAGAGAGATGGTAGTGTGGTGGTGGTAGACAGAGAGATGGTAGTGTGGTGGTAGACAGAGAGACGGTAGTGTGGTGGTGGTAGACAGAGAGATGGTAGTGGGGTGGTAGACAGAGCGATGGTAGTGTGGTGGTAGACAGAGAGATGGTAGTGTGGTGGTAGACAGAGAGATGGTAGTGTGGTGGTAGACAGAGAGATGGTAGTGTGGTGGTGGACAGAGAGATGGTAGTGTGGTGGTAGACAGAGAGATGGTAGTGTGGTGGTAGACAGAGAGATGGTAGTGTGGTGGTAGACAGAGAGATGGTAGTGTGGTGGTGGACAGAGAGATGGTAGTGTGGTGGTAGACAGAGAGATGGTAGTGTGGTGGTAGACAGAGAGATGGTAGTGTGGTGGTAGACAGAGAGATGGTAGTGTGGTGGTAGACAGAGAGATGGTAGTGTGGTGGTAGACAGAGAGATGGTAGTGTGGTGGTGGTGGACAGAGAGATGGTAGTGTGGTGGTAGACAGAGAGATGGTAGTGTGGTGGTGGACAGAGAGATGGTAGTGTGGTGGTGGACAGAGAGATGGTAGTGTGGTGGTAGACAGAGAGATGGTAGTGTGGTGGTAGACAGAGAGATGGTAGTGTGGTGGTAGACAGAGAGATGGTATTGT
>NC_052312.1:40817934-40836630 GCF_016432855.1 Salvelinus namaycush
CTCTCATCCCTCTCTTCTCCCTCTCTCATCCCTCTCTTCTCCCTCTCCCATCCCTCTCTTCTCCCTATCTCATCCCTCTCTCTTCTCCCTCTCTCGTCCCTCTCTCTTCTCCCTCTCTCATCCCTCTCTCTTCTCCCTCTCTCATCCCTCTCTTTTCTCCCTCTCCTCATCCCTCTCTTCTCCCTCTCTCATCCCTCTCTCTTCTCCTTCTCTCGTCCCTCTCTCTTCTCCCTCTCTCATCCCTCTCTCTTCCCCCTCTCTCGTCCCTCTCTCTTCTCCCTCTCTCATCCCTCTCTCTTCTCCCTCTCTCGTCCCTCTCTCTTCTCCCTCTCTCGTCCCTCTCTCTTCTCCCTCTCTCATCCCTTTCTCTTCTCCCTCTCTCGTCTCCCTCTCTCATCCCTCTCTCTTCTCCCTCTCCTCATCCCTCTCTTCTCCCTCTCTCGTCCCTCTCTCTTCTCCCTCTCTCGTCCCTCTCTCTTCACCCTCTCATCCCTCTCTCTTCTCCCTCTCGTCCCTCTCTCTTCACCCTCTCATCCCTCTCTCTTCTCCCTCTCTCGTCCCTCTCTCTTCTCCCTCTCTCGTCCCTCTCTCCTCTCCCTCTCTCGTCCCTCTCTCTTCTCCCTCTCTCGTCCCTGTCTCCAACTCTCAGTACTAATAACACCATAGTGGGTCTTTCCTCGTGCTTGTTACACAGTGACAATAAGACGTGCCCTGAGCCAGAGCCGGAAATAAATGATTTACCAACTATGTCTTGTTCTCCTTCTTCTGTTTTGTCATTGAACTCTTGTTCTGGTATTTTACACACGCTGTTCCACACTGTTAGATGTTAAACAACCTGAAACATTCTGTTCCATGCCTGTCTGTGCTCATAAGTCACACACACACACACACGCACGCACACACACACACACACACACACACACACACACACACACACACACACACACACACACACACACACACACACACACACACACACACACACACACACACACACACACGCACTAGATCACTCATGAGCGCAAACATTCCCTGCCACACTCCCCATGTCATACACAGCAGCTACAGGCCTCTGAGGTCTCTTTCTGCTTGGGTGAACACGTGAAGAGTGAAAGAGGCTGCTAAAACAAAAGGAGAGGAGACAGTCATCAGCACAGCTCCAGACAAGCGTATGAGTGCTAATTCATTTGATTAGAAAGAGACAATTAAATCCATGATCTGACTTCATCTCAGCCCTCCTTCTCCCTGTCTGCATCTCTCCGGCGTTGGCAGTTGGCACTGGCCGGCAGTGTCTTCACCAGCGTGCTGCCACAACTTGACAAGAGTCCGTCCTAGAGCACTGACGTGTTGGCATCGACCTCAACTAGAAGAGCTCAATAATGATCACAGCTAGATATATACTGCGTTGGCCATTCAATTCCTTCTCTCACCGTCTCTCAGTTCTCCCTCTCAATCTTTCTCTCTCTCTCTCTCTCTCCCCATGCCCTACTCGTTCCCTCCATCCCATCTTTTCAGTCTACATAAGTCTCTTTCCTTTTCCTCATACGTTCCTGTCCTCCGTTCTTTCCTTTTCTTACTCCTTCCCTTCACCCCACCCATCCCTCCATCCCCTGTTCTCAGTAGGTGATAATGTCTGTCTTTGAGATGATGGTAATGATAATAATGATGGTAATGATAATGATGATGGTTACACACACACACACACACATAAAGCCTCTTGACTTAGAAGTGTCTAAAACTTTGGCTGTATTTAAACTCTTTCACTCCTCTAAGACACTCATATGTTTCACTTCTTCCTCTCTCTCTCTCTCTCTCTCTCTCATCCCTCATTCCAGATCAATGCTCACAAAAATGACTTGTTCGAGCACAAAGCACCCTGGGTCCTTGACGTGTCTATGTGAACCCAAGACAATACATCCCTATGTGTCTCTACAGGGCCCTGAAAGAGGGTTCATTACTGGAGAAAGACTCATATATTTCCTCCAGGACATAAAAGAGCATTGTTACCCCTCTGTTCTGTTCTCACCCTACACAAAACGTGTTAGACTTCACTAAAGATTTCAGATGGTCACAAAGCGGAAGATCATCACAATACGAGAGGGAGTGAGAAAATGGAGAGAAAGAAGAGACTGACAGAGGGGAGTAAATGAAAGAGAAGAGGTGAAAAACGAGGTGAGAAATAGAAAAATTGTGATAAATTGATAACTCCATCGATAGATAAATATCTGTAGCTCAGAGTATTTTTGAAGTTCAACAGCCTTGGGACTTGGGGAGGGAAGGAGGCTGTTGTTGAGTGTTTAAACACACACACACACACATTCTGTACACACACGCACAGTTCGAAAGGCACTTCCATGAGTCCTTGGGCTCATAATGGTTGTACAGTCAGACTATTATCAGCCCAGGAAGGGAGTGTTCGGCTGCCCCTCCATACCCCTCTACCACCACACACAACCATACAATACACCACGCTTCTTTCAATAGCCGCTTGCGCATCTTCCATCATCCACCTAGCACTGAACTAATTTGGACGATTTGACTGAGGATAATCGACCCCCTCGGAACAGAGGCAAAGAAACTAAATTACACACACAACCACACACACACACACACTCATTTTCACAGAGACCATGGGAGATATGAATCCTAAATGGCACCCTATACCCTATAACGCACTACTTGTGACCAGGACCCAAAAAGGGGTCTGATCAAAAGTAGTGCACTTTTGGGACGCAGTAGGGTGCCATTTGGGACGCAAGCATTGAATCATATCTCCATCTCAGAGAGGCTGTTCACTATCAAATATGATTGGAATCCTTTCACAAGACAAAATGGAGAAAGGGATGTCTTGGTTAGTTCTTTCCAAACAATAAAAGACCCAATTGGTGGTGACCTTCAGAAAGACGCATGCCCTATCCCTTACACAGACTCTCTTATCAAACAAGGAAACATTGACAGTTAACCCTCTTTTATTAACCGCCAAATAAAAGCAAAGGAGAAGCGGAGGAGGGATGTGAAAGGGAGAATGGGGACGGGAAGAGAGGAACCAGGAAAGTGATAAAAGCAATATAATCTAGGCTTATTCAACACAAAACGGTAAAAGATTTGGCACAATTCACAGACAACCAGAGGCCATAGGCCATTTTCAAAAATCTCCCTTCAACATGTTTAGATGCACACTGACAAGAACAAGTGAGATTTGGGGGATATAACAAAACATACTTCAGAAGGAATTCGAGTCCATGTAATGAAAAAGTCCCACATTTGTACACGACAAGATGATCTTGTTCAACTGGCTTACGTCTTGTCACATTATCTAGCTACAGTTCTTGATTTGTTTTGTAGAACAAGAGATTCCGTCCTTGCATCTTAAACTCTTGTCTGATGAGTGGTAGGGAGAAAACTCTCAGATGTTAGACCAAACTAGTCAGGATTGAAACCCCCTTGACCTGAACAGAATCATAGCCTGCATCCCAAATGACACCTTATTCCCTTCATAGTGCACTACTTTTGACCAGGCCTCATAGGGCTCTAGTTAAAAGTAGTGCACTATATCAGAAATATGGTGCCATTTGGGATGCACACAGAGTCAGACAGTGTATTAGAAGTGTAGTGAAGATTACATGGTACTTATGGACCCGGCAGAGCTACAACGGAACAGAGAGAACTACAAGTGAAGCTCTTACATCGCTGAAATGCTTCAATCTTACCTCTTCACAACCCATCTATTACTGAGCTGTGTGTCGCTGTTGGATTTTCCTCCTCATAACTCTTTACTGTCATCGCTCAGATCCTTCACATTCACTTGTGTTCAGCTTATAGGCAGTAAGACTTTGTGGCACGCCAGGCAAAAGTCAAAATCGAAATCGAAACATCTTCGTAAATAAATCCGTAATGAATTCCTTTACTTTCCTTCGAGCCAAAGCCATTTTTAAAAACAAGATAACAGTCGAGGTTATCGCTTTAAAAACATGTCATTTGAAAACTTATTTCAGCACATTTTTTGGGTTTAGCACACATCTGTTCTTCTTTAATGCGTGTCCAGATGTATTTGATGAGTCAGTTCAAAGTGCATTAGGCGTCCCAGATTTAGATACGCAACGCAGCTCTTCATTTTGACAAAGAATACTTCAGTTGTAGAACTTGGCTGTGGTTCTTTCTGCAGTAGATTCGATCATGGAGTTGTCCGTCTGTAAGGGTTCTTATCTGGATCCAGCAGTGGGTCTCCCCTGTTTCTGACTGGATCAAGGGAACACCTGTTGGAATGTTCCAGAACACTGGAACACCTGAGCCCGGTATGATAAGAGAAGAGGTAAAACACACGTGGACACACACACACTGGCATATACACACGCTCATACTCGCACACATACACACACACTCACAAACCTGTGTAGTGACCAAACCAGATGGAGAGAGGATTTTTTTTTTTAAAGAGGCATTCTAGATAGAAAATCAACATGTCTGATCTTTATACTAATAGCAGAGGAACAAACAACATGTGCTTTGAGGGAGGTTCACCAATATAATTAACATCCATTCTCAATGCATCTGCCTCATGGTACAGCGCTGTGAAATAGTATTTGCCCCTGTCACGAATACCACCGAAGGTGGCTCCCCTTCCTGTTCGGGTGGCGCTCGGCGGTCGTCGTCGCCGGTCTACTAGCTGCAACCGATCCCTTTTTCCTTTTCGTTTGTTTCTGTCTAATTGTTTTCACCTGTTCCTTGTTGGGGTTTTGGGATGGGTGTTATTTATGTTTGTTTTGCCCGCTGGTGTTTGTGCGGGCTTGTTGGTTGTTACGTTTGGTGATGTATCGTGTTTTGTTTTGGGTTTTCGCTGTCCAGTGTTTGTAACGAGGTTTAGGGTTTGTTTAGCGCCAGTGTTTTGGGCATTCACCCATGTTTGGACCTGTTACGTTTTTGAAGGACATTAAAGCGTTTTCCCGTTCATTTCGCTCTCTGCATTTGACTCCTCACTCATTTCACTCACCCGCCGTTACAGCCCCCTTTCTAATTTTCTCTACTTTTGCATATTTTTGATACTGAATTTGATCAAATCTTCAACCAAATCCTAATAATTAGATAAAGGGAACCTGAGTGAACAAATAACACAACAATCACATACTTATTTCATTTATTTCATAAACAAAAGTTAAGCACCCAATGCCTCTGCGTGAAAACGTCATTTCCCCGTTACACTCAATAACTGGTTCTTTAGACATTTCTGGACATTCTAGAAAGAAAAAGAACAACATGTGGGATCTTTGTGCCACCTTTAGCTGCAACGACTCCAACCAAACGCTTCCTGTAGTTGTTGATCTCTCACCTCGCTGTGGAGGAATGTTGTCCCACTTTTCCATGCAGAACTGTTTTAACTTGGCAACATTTTCAAGCATGAACTGCTAATTTCAAGTCCTGCCACAACATCTTAACTGGGATTAGGTCTGGGCTTTGACTAGGCCATTCCAAAACTTCAAATGTGTTGCTTTTTAGCCTTGATAGTGTGTTTTGGATCATTGTCTTGTTGCATGACCCAGCTACGCTTCGGGTTCAGCTCACAGACGGATGGCCTGACATTCTCCTGTAGAATTCTCTGATACAGAGCAGAATTCATGGTTCCTTCTATTAAGGCAAGTGGTCCAGGTCCTGAGGCAGTAAAACATTCCCAAACCATCACACTACCACCACCATGCTTGACCGTTGGTATGAGCTTCTTACTGTGGAATGCAGTGTTTGGTTTTCGCCAGGCATAATGGGACCTATGTCGCTAAAGTTGGCACAACCAGTCATTGAGTGTAAGGGAGAAATTACATATTTAAAAAAATGTATTTATTCTTTTTTTTAAATCACTTTATCTCTTTTCTACCTACTCTTGTTCCCACTCTCCCACTTTTCCTCCTCCCCTCCATCCCTATAAGCCATGTGGTCCAGCAGTGCTAACAGACTCTGGGTTATTGGTGTCAGAAGTTCCTCGTCTCACTTACGAGGCGACGCCACGGCTGTTCTCGAGGCCTGATGCACTCGATACACTGTGAGGAGAGAGGAGGAAGGAAGGAAGGGGGAGGCGAGAAAAAGAGGACAGGAGTCTGTTCACTGTTATCCTCCTACAGAGACCCTAATTTAGCTGTCAGTAATCCTGCACTCTAACCCCTTCCAGCAGACAACACACTAACACAAAGGCCGTCAAACAATCACACTGCATTAAACCTCCACTAGACTTCAGCAACAAAGAGTAGTAATACTATTGTCAACACAGAATTTATCATGAACTGCTGTGATGGTACGGTGTGTACTCTGGTCAACATTAGTGAACAGTTTTTCTTAAATTATTTATCCAGGAAGTCACATTGAGGTCAGAAGACCTCTTTCACAATGGAGACCTGGCCAAGAGGAGAACGGAGACTGTCAGTTGAGACACAGCCTGTCTTTTTCTTTTCCATTCTCGTCCACGGCACAGACGTTGAGCAGACATTGCACAGCCGTTGCGTGGACGTTGCAGCCTCGGGTCTCTCTAGCGTTGTTGTTAAACAGTGTGATCGCAGGAGGCCTGTTCCCTCTCTCTCTCGCTCTTGCAAATATCTTCTTTCTCTCTCACTCTCTCTCTCTCTCTCCACCTCTCTCAACCTCTCTCCGTTTCCATTTCCACCTATCTTTCTCTCTCTCCTCTCTCGCTCTCCATCTCTCTCTGTTTATTAATGAGGTAGTTTTCACACGGGGTTGGCTCTGAGCTGACCTTTTAACCATCACAACACTCTCTTCCTCAAATCAAATCCATTTCATTTGCTTTGTAAACAACCGGTGTAGGCTAACAGTGAAATGCTTACTTACGAGTCCTTTTCCAACTATGCAGAATTAAAGATAAAGATTTTTAAAAAACATGAGTAATAAATAAATGCACAGTGAATAACGAATAACAATAAGGTGTCAAAATAACATGGCTATATACAGGGAGTCAAAATAACATGGCTATATACAGGGAGTCAAAATAACATGGCTATATACAGGGAGTCAAAATAACATGGCTATATACAGGGAGTCAAAATAACATGGCTATATACAGGGAGTCAAAATAACATGGCTATATACAGGGAGTCAAAATAACATGGCTATATGCAGGGAGTCAAAATAACATGGCTATATACAGGGAGTCAAAATAGCATGGCTATATACAGGGAATAATAGTACTGAGTCGATGTGCAGGGGTGCAAGGTAATTGAGGTAGCTATGTTTATATTGGTAGGGGTAAAGTGATTAGGCAACAGGATAGATAATAGACAGTAGCAGCAGCGTATGTGGGGAGAGTATGCATAAGCTCTAATATGCCTACATCACCTTAAAAGCGCTGTCCATTTTGTTGTGTTAGGCTTTGAAACAACATCCACAATGACCATGTTTTCCACTCAGTTTCAACCTGTTGTTGAACTTTCTTCAAATTGATCATCACAGTGAGGTGAGTTTTAAAAGCACATATTGTTTTGATAAGTGTTTGATGTGATTTTCGGTTGCATTTGCATTGATGTCATAGTGGTTAGAGGAAAAATAGAGCACTGAGTACCAAACCATTAGCAACCTGATGAAGGGACAATAGAGCCCTGAGTACCAGACCATTAGGACCTGATGGAGGGACAATAGAGCCCTGAGTACCAGACCATTAGGACCTGATGGAGGGACAATAGAGCCCTGAGTACCAGGCCATTTGTAGCGCTCGTCGTTAGGAGAAAGAGAGGAGGACCAAACTGCAGCGTGGTGAGTATTCATATTCCTTTTAATGAAAACCAAAATACTCGAACAAAACAACAAAATAACGATAAACGAGAATAAATCGAAACGAAACAGTCCTGTCTGGTGACATACACAAAGACACAGGAAACAAACACCCACAAACCAAAAGTGAAACCCAGGCTACCTAAGTATGATTCTCAATCAGGGACAACGATTGACAGCTGACTCTGATTGAGAATCATACCAGGCCGAACACAAAACCCCAACATAGAAAAACACACATAGACTGCCCACCCCAACTCACGCCCTGACCATACTAAATAAAGACAAAACAAAGGAAATAAAGGTCAGAACGCGACACCATTAGGACCTGATGGAGGGACAATAGAGCCCTGAGTACCAGGCCATTAGGACCTGATGGAGGGACAATAGAGCCCTGAGTACCAGGCCATTAGGACCTGATGGAGGGACAATAGAGCCCTGAGTACCAGACCATTAGAACCTGATGGAGGAACAATAGAGCCCTGAGTACCAGGCCATTAGGACCTGATGGAGGGACAATAGAGCCCTGAGTACCAGGCAATTAGGACCTGATGGAGGGACAATAGAGCCCTGAGTACCAGACCATTAGAACCTGATGGAGGAACAATAGAGCCCTGAGTACCAGGCCATTAGGACCTGATGGAGGGACAATAGAGCCCTGAGTACCAGGTAATCAGGACCTGATGGAGGGACAGTAGAGCCCTGAGTACCAGACCATTAGAACCTGATGGAGGGACAATAGAGCCCTGAGTACCAGGTAATCAGGACCTGATGGAGGGACAGTAGAGCCCTGAGTACCAGGCCATTAGGACCTGATGGAGGGACAACAGAGCTCTGAGTACCAGGCCATTAGGACCTGATGGAGGGACAATAGAGCCCTGAGTACCAGACCATTAGAACCTGATGGAGGAACAATAGAGCCCTGAGTACCAGGCCATTAGGACCTGATGGAGGGACAATAGAGCCCTGAGTACCAGGCCTTTAGGACCTGATGGTCGTTAGCGAGTTGGGTACTACCAAAGCACGTCCTGAGTGCATAAGAGGAATGAATGTGCATTTTCTTGTTTGCTAATGGCCCTATACAGCTCGATCAGTGCGGTCTTAGTGCCATCATCGGTTGTGGTGGTAAACTAAAAAAATTGATAAACTCTTGGTAAATAGTTCAGTCTCCAGCTTACCATGAGTTATTTTAACTCAGGCGAGCAAAAGCTAGAGACTTCCTTAATTTCAGCGATTGCGCACCAGCTATTATTATCAAAGAGACAGACACCTCCTCCGGTCTTGACAATGCATAGAAAACCAGCGACATGCACACTACTTTTCAAAAGTTTGGGGTCACTTAGAAATGTCCTTGTTTTTGAAAGAAAAGCTATTTTTTGTCCATTAAAATAACATCAAATTGATCAGAATTACAGTGTAGACATTGTGAATGTTGTAAATGAGTATTGAATCTGGAAACGGCAAATTTTTTATGGAATATCTACATAGGCGTACAGAGGCCCGTTATCAGCAACCATCACTCCTGTGTTCCAATGGCACGTTGTGTTTGCTAATCCGAGTTTATCATTTTAAAAGACTAATTGATCATTAGAAAACCCTTTTGCAGTTATGTTAGAACAGCTGAAACCTGTTGTTCTTATTAAAGAAGCAATAAAACTGGCCTTTAGACTAGTTGAGTATCTGGAGCATCAGCATTTGTGGGTTCGATTACAGGCTCAAAATAGTAAGAAACAAAGTTCTTTCTTCTGAAACTCGTCAGTCTATTCTTGTTCTGAGAAATGAAGGCTATTCCATGCGAGAAATTCCCAAGAAACTGAAGATCTCGTGCAATGCTGTGTACTACTCCCTTCACAGAACAGAGCAAACTGGCTCTAACCAGAATAGAAAGAGGAGTGGGAGGTCCCGGTCCACAACTGAGCAAGAGGACAAGTACATTACAGTGTCTAGTTTGAGAAACAGACGCCTCACAAGTCCTCAACTGGCAGCTTCATTAAATAGTACCTGCAAAACACCAGTCTCAACGTCAACAGAGAAACATAGGATATTACAGTTTTTTAGGTCCCGTTGATAGGATCGTCTCGAACGGAGCTCATCCAGTGATTGCACGTTCACCAATAGAACAGATGGCGATGACGGTCTGTTTGCTCGCCAAAGTAGTCTTGTCAGGATCCTGGCTCGCCTGCCTCTTTATAGGGCCTGGTGCGCAGTAAGCAGAACGTTCAGAGCTGCCCACTCATTGAAGTATAATATTTTTTGTCCTAATCGAGGTTAGTGATCACTGTTCTGATGTCCAGAAGCTGTTTTCGGTCATGGGAAATAATGCAGGAGACATTACGTACAAATCCGCGTTTCAAACAAAATAACAGAATTGGTCGGCTGCTATCCACTGCATCACCATCTCGATGCACCACTAGTTCTCTCTTTCTCTCTAGCACCTCACTTCCTTTTTTTGTGGTCAGCCGTGATAATACCATTTTGCAACCATTGCTCCCCCACCTGAACCAGTTTTTCTTGTAGTGTAATGATGGTAGTATTGAGCTGTAATACACATGCTTATTCTACTCTGTGTCAGTCACATGCAATATCCAATCTAGTGGGTGACTGTTGCCGTAACACTACTTCCTACATAGATAAAGAGGGAAGATGGCTTATTGTGACAAAGGACATGCAGCTCTCATCTACTCCTCATTCTCATGCTCACGTTCCCTAAGTGAGCTTCAAAATCGCTATCGGAACTATACCCAAATACACTCTCCTCCTTCTTCACTCCCAAGGACACACACACACACACACACACACACACACACACACACACACACACACACACACACACACACACACACACACACACACACACACACACACACACACACACACACACACACACACACACACACACACAAACACACACACCAGAAGAACATACACTCAAAAGAACACACCACACACACACAAGGCGAGCAAGCAGGGTGCTGGCCAGGTTTGTGCAGCCAGTCAGGCAGGCAGTCAGTGAGTCCTGGCTCGGGCCCTGTTCCCTTGTCTCCGGCCCACTCCAGGGAGAAAACGGGAGAGGAGGAGCCAGGAGGCCCATCAAAGGTCCATCCACAGCGGACATCATTACGGCTCAAACCACCGCAGTTGCTCTCACCGCTCTCTCTCTCCATCGATCCTCCATCCCACCAAACAACCAGAGAACTGTAAGCGCTTAGCTTTCTTCCCCTTTCTCTCTCCCCTCTCTCTCCCCTAGACAGGCACGTCAGATGTAAACAAAGCCCTGCGCCAGCCTCTAATTAAATAGATGAGCTGTATTAACATAACCTGAAAGCCACGGCCAATTCTAAAACCCTAGACCCCCCTCTCTCCATTTTTTTGTTGTTATGATCCAACCAGCGAGCGCCAATTGTGGGCAGTATAATTACCATTAGGACGCAGAGCTTCAAGCTTTGATATGCTAATGATGCTTCAGCCCCAGCCCCTTGTCTCACCCACCCTGACCCCCCCCCCCCTCACTCACTCTCCCCTCCTCTAAACCATCTAACACATGAATTTCAAACAGGCTTGTCAACACCTGAAAGTGAAAGCTGTCTCACTCATAATGCCGTGGACGGACGGACTGGAGGGGGGGCGTCACAGAGCTGGACTGATGAGATGTGATGTGAAAGAGAGGAAAAGGGGAAGAGGAGAAAGGAGGGGGAGGGGGGTGTAGATGTAAGTGCCAAAATTACAGGTCACGGTACACTGGGGAGAGAGAGAGAGAGAGAGAGAGAGAGAGAGAGAGAGAGAGAGAGAGAGAGAGAGAGAGAGAGAGAGAGAGAGAGAGAGAGAGAGAGAGAGAGAGAGAGAGAGAGAGAGAGAGAGAGAGAGAGGGAGAGAGAGAGACTGAGTGACAGAAAAAGAAAGACCAAAAGAGAGGGGGTAGGAGAGAGAGAGAGAGAATGGGGGGAGGGAAAAGAGAAAGAGAGAGGGGTAAACATGCGAGGCCAATCTGTCAGATACAGTAACCTTTGCTATTGTCATATGCTAGCTGCATGACTCGCGGCTCTGCTTTAATTATTAATTGCACTTGTCAACCGCCATTAATTCCTCTTTAGCATCCCTGTCTCACTGTAATTGGACAGAGGGACCCCGCTGACTGCATTGTTTTGCTGACACTGTATCACTCTTTCCCCTACCTCATCCTCCCTCCCATTTCTTTCTCTCCCTCACTCCCTCTCTCTTCCCTCTATCCAGGCCCTGGCCACAGGCCCTAGAACAGACCGCTCCCTCAGTCCCTCCAGTCCAGTCCCTCTCTCATCCACACTACAGACACAGCCTGCATCCTCTCCTCTTCTCTCCAGTTCTCTGCTGACAAGCCAACCAGAACAAATACTACTGTGAGGGAGCAACATTTCAGAACTGAGCTGATGAACGCTATAGTATCAACACTATAGAATATACACTATAGAATATACATTATAGTATCAACACTATAGTATCAACACTATAGAATATACACTATAGTATCAACACTATAGAATATACATTATAGTATCAACACTATAGAATATACATTATAGTATCAACACTATAGTATCAACACTATAGTATCAACACTATAGTATCAACACTATAGTAGCAACACTATAGTAGCAACACTATAGAATATACACTATAGTATCAACACTATAGTATCAACACTATAGAATATACACTATAGTATCAACACTATAGAATATACATTATAGTATCAACACTATAGTATCAACACTATAGAATATACACTATAGTATCAACACTATAGTATCAACACTATAGTATCAACACTATAGAATATACATTATAGTATCAACACTATAGTATCAACACTATAGAATATACATTATAGTATCAACACTATAGTATCAACACTATAGAATATACACTATAGTATCAACACTATAGAATATACACTATAGTATCAACACTATAGAATATACACTATAGAATATACACTATAGTATCAACACTATAGAATATACACTATAGTATCAACACTATAGTATCAACACTATAGAATATACACTATAGTATCAACACTATAGAATATACACTATAGTATCAACACTATAGTATCAACACTATAGAATATACACTATAGTATCAACACTATAGTATCAACACTATAGTATCAACACTATAGTATCAACAATATAGAATATACACTATAGTATCAACACTATAGAATATACACTATAGTATCAACACTATAGAATATACACTATAGTATCAACACTATAGTATCAACACTATAGAATATACACTATAGTATCAACACTATAGTATCAACACTATAGTATCAACACTATAGAATATACACTATAGTATCAACACTATAGAATATACACTATAGTATCAACACTATAGTATCAACACTATAGAATATACACTATAGTATCAACACTATAGTATCAACACTATAGAATATACACTATAGTATCAACACTATAGTATCAACACTATAGTATCAACACTATAGTATCAACACTATAGAATATACACTATAGTATCAACACTATAGTATCAACACTATAGAATATACACTATAGTATCAACACTATAGTATCAACACTATAGTATCAACACTATAGAATATACACTATAGTATCAACACTATAGTATCAACACTATAGAATATACACTATAGTATCAACACTATAGTATCAACACTATAGAATATACATTATAGTATCAACACTATAGTATCAACACTATAGTATCAACACTATAGTATATACACTATAGTATCAACACTATAGAATACACACTATAGTATCAACACTATAGAATATACACTATAGTATCAACACTATAGTATCAACACTATAGAATATACACTATAGTATCAACACTATAGTATCAACACTATAGAATATACACTATAGTATCAACACTATAGTATCAACACTATAGTATCAACACTATAGAATATACACTATAGTATCAACACTATAGTATCAACACTATAGAATATACACTATAGTATCAACACTATAGTATCAACACTATAGAATATACACTATAGTATCAACACTATAGAATATACACTATAGTATCAACACTATAGTATCAACACTATAGTATCAACACTATAGAATATACATTATAGTATCAACACTATAGTATCAACACTATAGAATATACACTATAGAATATACACTATAGAATATACACTATAATATCAACACTATAGAATATACACTATAGTATCAACACTATAGAATATACACTATAGAATATACACTATAGTATCAACACTATAGAATATACACTATAGTATCAACACTATAGAATATACACTATAGTATCAACACTATAGTATCAACAGCATAGTATCAACACTATAGAATATACACTATAGTATCAACACTATAGTATCAACACTATAGTATCAACACTATAGAATATACACTATAGTATCAACACTATAGAATATACACTATAGTATCAACACTATAGTATCAACACTATAGTATCAACACTATAGAATCAACACTATAGTATCAACACTATCGTATATACACTATAGAATATACACTATAGTATCAACACTATAGTATCAACACTATAGAATATACACTATAGTATCAACACTATAGTATCAACACTATAGAATATACACTATAGTATCAACACTATAGTATCAACACTATAGAATATACACTATAGTATCAACACTATAGAATATACATTATAGTATCAAGACTATAGAATATACACTATAGTATCAACACTATAGAATATACACTATAGTATCAACACTATAGTATCAACACTATAGTATCAACACTATAGTATCAACACTATAGTATCAACACTATAGTATATACACTATAGAATATACACTATAGTATCAACACTATAGTATCAACACTATAGCATATACACTATAGTATCAACACTATAGAATATACACTATAGTATCAACACTATAGAATATACACTATAGTATCAACACTATAGTATCACTATAGAATATACACTATAGTATCAACACTATAGAATATACAGTGTACCATTCAACTAAACAAACAGAAGAAAAATAAAAAGCACTGTCCACAAACGCCAACAACGCCAACAAGAAAATATGTGTGCATTATGGTCTGTTGTTAGTGTGTCTGCAAGGCCATGTTTTTCTGTGTTCCTCGCTCTTGGAGGTCTGTGATGGTGGATCAGGGGCTGGGGCTGTCCTCTCTCTCCAGCTCAGTAGAGGAGCAGAGGGAGCCCTGGTGGATCAGAGGGGTCCAGATGGACCCTCACAGTCCACAACCCCCCCCACACACACACACACACACACACACACATACCCTCTCATGTCATATGTTATCCCATCTGCACTGTCACCAAGTTGCCTGTAACCCCGAAGGCCTCACAGGGGACTGATACACACACACACACAGAGAGACACACTGCCTGGGTGCTCTTTGTGTCTCCATGGAATTGGAGGTGATGATGACTGCAGCCTCTCCTCTCGGGTGTACACCCCCCCGACCGAGCCAATGGAGCTGCTCTGGTGCACACACACACTAAACAACCACACACACTAAACAACCACACACACTAAACAACCACACACACTAAACAACCACACACACTAAACAACCACACACACTAAACAACCACACACACAATTGTGTCTGAATATGTAGGCCTATATTCAAGGGGAGAATACCATCGATATAATATGACCAATCAATTGTGTTCACTGATCTAGGTCTCTATCTAACAGATAGAGAAAACCCAAATATGAGACGTCACATTCCATTTGGTTCTACGCTACATCCTCCCCCCTCCTCACTCACACACACAATTTGATTAAATTCCTTCTCGAGATGGCACTCACATAATATGCACTCACATTCCATTCCGGCAAAGAAGTTTGTATCTGCATGTTGAGTTAATGGTTTTAGATTCCATTACAAATCACAGAGCGTTTAATCACAGTGTGTGGTAAGGAGGTCCCAGCTCACCACATGGTACATGTAGATAGACGGAAAGAGAGAGCGAGAGCGAGAGCGAGAGAGAGAGAGAGAGAGAGAGAGAGAGAGAGAGAGAGAGAGAGAGAGAGAGAGAGAGAGCGCGGGAGAGAGAGAGAGAGAGAGAGAGAGAGAGAGAGAGAGAGAGAGAGAGAGAGAGAGAGAGAGAGAGAGAGAGAGAGAGAGAGAGAGAGAGAGAGAGAGAGAGAGAGAGAAAGCATGTAGAGGCAATTATCACAAGACTTTTGCTTTCCATTGGTTACATCCCTGGGAATTGGTTATTACATGACAATGAACACATGTTGATGATGTTATTACATGTTTATAAACATTACTAAGTATACATTTTAGACCACGTTATTACACGCTAACAGACACCAGTATCTAAGTGATAAGTTATGTATTTAACAGCTCATGGAGTATTTTACAATGTTTCTCTTGAGACACTATAATCACAGGTAATTAATCAACGAAAGAGAAGAGAGAATATTGGGAGGCAGTACATATAAGTACCTCTAGAGTATTCTATTAAATGATCGGTTGTAGTCTAACAATTCTCCCACTGATGGTTGTGTTTTGTTGTTGAACGATCCTAATTAGATATATCCCAACCATACAGAGAGGTGGATGATAATCAAACTACCTGTTTTCTGTTTTCCTCGTTTTCACTCTATTTTCAAGGAGAGAGAGCCTCAGAGGAATACTCTGTCTATTAACACACAGGAGGGGAGCTATACCGCATGAAGAATACAATACGCTGTACACACACACACACACACACACACACACACACACACACACACACACACACACACACACACACACACACACACACACACACACACACACACACACACACACACACACACACACACACACACACACACACACACACACACAGAGGGGGGGATAGAGAGCTATTTCTCACCGGAGGAGAACAAACCAAAAAGCAGGTAATAAACCAGGTCTTGAAAGTGTTGCGCGCCAAGCGGTTATTGAACATCACTCTAATCTATTATATTTAGCTATAGAACGGAGCCGTATTGATGTTTAATTGATGTGCGTTTTATGATGGTCATGAGGGTTGGGTCGATCACACGGACCCAGGCTTTAGGTTAAAAGATTAACGTCAGCTGTTCTGAACGTGAACTGGGAAATCCCTTGATTTTTTGATTTGTTTGTTCTGTGTTTGTGTGTGTGTGTGTGTGTGTGCGTGCGTGCGAGTGAGCGAGCGTGCGTTGTATAAATACCCTGGCCCTCTGATTGAAGAGCTGTAGGTTATTGATGTTTGATGGATGGGTCTCTTGCCTGTTGAGCCCTACAGTCTCCAGGGTATTGCCTGTTTCAAGCAAGGCTGTTCTGCTGCTACATTATGTGCTATGCCAACTAACAGACTCTAGGTTGTTACATAGAGCACTGGCAATACACCACGTAGAATTGGATTACACGTACCCTCGACATGGCTTTGGCCTCCGTCACTGGGCTTCCTGGGAAGACTCATACTGGGAATACAACGGACATATTGGGCATGCTGGGACACACACACTCACATAAGGGAATACAATCAACATATTGAGCGTGCTGGGGGACTATGAAGAACACGCACGCACACACGCACACACACACACACACACACACACACACACACACACACACACACACACACACACACACACACACACACACACACACACACACACACACACACACACACACACACACACATGAGGGAATACAATCAACATATTGAGCGTGCTGAGGGACTATGAAGAACACACACACATGCACGCACGCACGCACACACACACACACACACACACACACACACACACACACACACACACACACACACACACACACACACACACACACACACACACACACACACACACACACACACACACACACACACACAGGATACTATAAGGAACACACACATACACATAAGGGACTATGAGGTATACCGCCAGGACAATCTGTCGCCCACTGAGAAGGTCTGGGTGACAGATGATGTGGTCCCACTGCAGCCTGTGGAGAGTGTGTGTGTGTGTGTGTGTGTGTGTGTGTGCGCTTGTTTGTGTGCATGTGAGTACAGCCCGCCAGGGTTAGGCCACACACCAAACAGTGACTGACATTAACCATAACAATCCTACTGTTATTATGCTGCAATTATACAGTCCCACACTTATTCTGCAGGTGCTGTTCCTCCACTGTCCAGACTGACCTCTAGTCAGTAGGATTGTGTCCCAACTGCAACCCTATTCGCTACAGAGTGCAATACTTTCAAAGTCCACTACATAGGGAATAGAGTTCCATTTGGGAGGCAGCCTCTGTACAGGCCTGCAGTAGGTGGACGTGCGGTGGGTAGCGTATTCCTCAGTGTGTTATTCCAGGGGCCATGAGTCCAGTTAAAAGGCTCTGTCCTACTCACTCTGTCTGCTGTATACAACTATAGTACAATCACCTCCATTACTCTCCATGTATTTACACTGCTACCCTGGGCTAAACACACCCTTTGTTACCAGCCACTAAAGATCTGACGGCTGGTATACACAGAGATGGGGATGTGTGTGTTTGTGTGTGTGTGTGGTATATACAGGGTCCAGTGCAGGACAGTCATTCATCTCCTCAGCTCAAACACCAGAGTTCACATCCTCCATCAGGGTCTCTATCTGTTTATATCATCAGTTTATATCATCTCTCAGAGAGAGAGAGAGAGAGAGAGAGAGAGAGAGAGAGAGAGAGAGAGAGAGAGAGAGAGAGAGAGAGAGAGAGAGAGAGAGAGAGAGAGAGAGAGAGAGAGAGAGAGAGAGAGAGAGAGAGAGAGAGAGAGAGAGAGAGAGAGAGAGAGAGAGAGAGAGAGAGAGAGAGAGAGAGAGAGAGAGAGAGAGAGAGAGAGAGAGAGAGAGAGAGAGAGAGAGAGAGAGAGAGAGAGAGAGAG